>NC_046975.1:16526022-16826022 GCF_009769545.1 Cyclopterus lumpus
ATGTCTTTAATTAACACCACATTTGGGTAAACATGTTTTAGCCCTTTTACGATATGCATTACTTTATTTATTGTAACACTTGATACATGTAATAACTGACCATTTTGCAAACATTGGTGTCATAAGAAATGTTATTAATTTTCAACTAATTATTTCTTTATTCTTCTCAATTTATGTTCACCCTTATGGGTAACATGACATAAGAAAGAGTCAATCAAGTGATTCACTTGAAATTAATTGAGAAGAATCAAAAGATGAGCAAAACAGAGGGAGCTACAGGTAAAGCGTGCATGCGTATGTTTTTGAGGGGTATATCTGCTTTGATCCAATATCTGACAGTAAGGCGATGACAGGAAATGAGAGGGATGAGTGATGGGAACAAAGGTTTCCCTCCGGACTTGAACCTGGGGTGTTGCAGTTTATGGTCAGAGCATCAACCCACAGGCCACCGTGGAGCCACTTGACGTGGATGTATACTCTATCTTCAGATTGCTGCTACTTGCCTAACTGGACAATTGTTAATAGTTCACTTATAGTTCAGTGGTTTTCAAGATCTCCCAGAGTAACTGGCATTAATCTATCTGATCAATTTATCTAATAAGAGATTTTTTCATCTCACACATGGCTTGTTATCCATCCCTAAATCCCACCGTTCTCCTTCAGAAGCTGAACAAGACATTAAGCAGTTTGAGGCCTGGGGTGTGGGCACTATTGGAGCCTCACAAAGACTCTTAACTTGCATTAGGATCACCATAACGCCTGGAATCACTCCCGAATGTCTCCCTTGAATTTGACTGCTGGAAAAGCTGCTGCTGACAATGTCAAAAAGACAATGCAGACTGAGCAGTGAAATCTACCTGAAGCACTTTCCATCTGCTGTTGAGATGCTCCAGGGCTCGGGCGTTCTCCATCGACAAATGGACATCGGAGATAGCCAGCTGGTGGGCCAGATCATTGATGTGCTTCATGCCCTCCTTCACTTGAGTTAGCTCCTCTTTAAATAACTGCAGGAGCGTTAGAGAGAGACAAGCAGACGGGGTAGAGAGAGGGGGAAGAGGAAACAGCAGACATATTAAACATTTTACATTCAAACATAGCAAACATCAGTCCGAACTAACTTCCCCCAAATTAAATAAAGGACAAAAATCAATTGAAATCGTATTCGTTTTTGCTGTCAGCTCCGTTCTGTCTAAGAAAATATTTTTGCAGCAATATATCAACATAATCCAAGTGGAATACATGTATAATGGTATTGGAATAGCTTCAGCCTCTGTCCATGGTAGACTTTACATGTGAACAATAAGGGAAAACAAAGAATGTAGACAGTTTTTAGGGCGGATTTTTTCATGGCATTACACACAAAGGATTTTGTAGTGAAAGGTACTGAAGGGCATTCAACACCAGAGAGCTGTTTGGCATGAACTCCAGCACACTCATTGACAGCCTGAAGCCACATGTTTTTTAAAATAATGTTCCAACCCAAAAACCCAAATGCATACTGCATATTGAACAATGTGTAACCCTGTGAAAGATTCAGACTGTAGATATGAAATTCAAGAAAATTGATTATTTTAATGGGTGGACATCAATCCCTGATATCTGCTAATGTGTTTACTGCATGTGTTTAGAGGCCAGCAGAGACAATGTGGAGGGAAGAGGCAACAACGTGACAAGCAGAAGTATTAAAAAATGCATGACTGTTACCATGGTGAGTAACAGTAACTGCTTTTCTCAGTTTCACGTGATAGAAACATATTTAGGTTTTGGACTGTTGATTGGAAAACAAGATATTTGAAATGTCACCTTGGGATTTTGAGAGGCTGTGACTAGTAATTTATTATCTTCTGACATTCTATAGACCAAAATATGGAAAATAAGCCTAAATTGCATTTGCATGCATCCATGTGTGTGCTTTTGTATCCGTTTGTGTGAGATGAGGCCAATTGACAAGCCTGCCCCAAGCACACAGCTGAACATGTGCTGTCAGTGACAGTGACATAATTATTGTGATGGGTCCACACTTCTAATGAATAGCGCCACAAAGTTACATGCAGCAGCGGCGCCTCGACACTCCAGAATGACTGAACCAATGACCTGCCATTTGTCTAACAACATCTATTCAACTGGGGGATTGCCATCGCACCGTGTCAGTTTGAAGTGCCACGTCCTTGTCATCATCTGTCAGATCACAGCTACTCTATCAGGGATGTGTACACAGGCAACAAAAAACAAACCTTTTAGAGCAACGCAGCCCGATACACACCTCTCAGTTATTCATTCGTATAAATATCTCTGCGTTTTTTTTTTGTGATGGCAGTGTTTTGATGTTTGTTTACAATGTGTCACAATATCTTTTTTCAGAGTTAGCCCGGGGCGATTATCTCAAAAGAGCCAATTAAGTTGCTCCGCAGGTTAAAGCAACGTGTATCTGGGAGTCATGATAATGTGCCTGTGTGTACACGTGTATGTGCAGAGATGAGAGAGAGCTTCTATGTAACGCAGAGTGGTTTCCTGTGTCTACCTTGGTGGCGTCTATGTGATCCTGCAGGGAGTCGATGAAGAGATCTCCGACGGGTTCCCAGGCGTCTCTCACCCCTTCTGCTTGCTCCAGGGCCACTGCCAGCTCCTCCATCGCTGCCTGGACCTGTAGTAGACGCTCTAATGTCCTCTCCATGTGTCTGGGGGTTTCGTTGAAAAACATAGTTCATTACAGTTAATCCCTGCAGTCATAAGATGTGGAGGTGATGCAAGCAAATAAATCAAACTCCATAGAGCATGCACACAGACCCAACATTTATTCAAACTTGCAGACATTTTAGTAGAGCCGTGCCCAAATTATGTAATACCGTCAATTCATAATCCAAGTGCTTTTTCTTTGAAAGCATGTTTTAATATTCTAGTGAGCTCAGAACTTTCTTCGATCTGAAACTTAATAAAAGGCATTTTCCTAATTGTTTCTGTAATGGAATATTTTTGACAGATTTGGTAATCAGGTTATGGTAATTGCTTTACATGCAATGTATTGCGGCATAACCATGCATTCAGTCACAGGGAGAAATAGCATTCGACCTCATAGCTCGAATAGTTATAGGCACGTTGCTGTTATGTGGTAAATATGTGTTTTTAATTAAAAATATTTATTTATTATTATGTATTTTTATTGTTTATTTTTTACATTTATTTATTTACAAGGAAAAGCCAAATTGAGTTTAAAACTCCCATTTTCAAGAGTGTCCCAGCCAAGACAACAATAGCACATTAAACAATGTATCTGACATACAACAAGTAACAGTTACAGACAATAACATGTCTGGATCACACAGAGGCTCAGTCAAAGGATCTAATGTCCCTTAAGTTATAATTTAAAGTCTCAGAAGACACAAAATGCTGGAGTGGGATTTAACAACTGTATACTGTTTGATATTTTAGTCTTGATTAGGGGTCGGGCTCCTCCAAAGGGTCACAAGATAAATCTGACAGGTCATGGGAGGATATTAATTGGAGAGAAAAGAAGAAAAAACAGAAAACAAAAGTTCTGCTCCACTAATAACACAACAGTTACTTTAGAGGTGACTTGTCTCTTTTATGGAACTGCTAACAACTCATAGACATCTAAAATATGACAAAGGGCCACTGCTATTTCTAAGAGTTTCCAAATCAAAATGGTGGGGAACCACTGGTCTAATTCTAAATAATGCTTATCTATGCATTTGTATTTAATGTAAAATCATAATCTGTAAAGTAACTTGTAACTACAGTGCAATATTCTGCCCTGAAGATAAACTGGAACACACTGTGAAAGTCAACTATAAGTACTTCACAATTGCACATAAATAAAGTACTTTTCACCACTGATGGAACCGCACTCAATCTACACCCAAGGTAAAAGAAGTGTCTGACCTATGGCGATCCACACAGCGTGCAGTCAACTTCTCCCACAGGTCACTGGCCACGTTTGCCTGCTTCCACACCGAGCGGCTCACGTTTAAGATTCGCCGGCGTGGAGACACCTCTGCAGAGGGTGGAAGAGGTGAGGCGGGGCCACGTATAAAAAGGTAAAAGCATTAAGGTGCAAAGGAAGCAAGTAAAAAAAAAAATTTTTTTTAAAGCAGTGGGAGAAATAACAGGATGGAGAGGAGAGCAGGGGTTAGAGGTATTTGACAACAAGAAGAGCAATGACTGGAGACACCGACTCTGTGAAAGGAAAGACGGAGGAAGGTAGTAGGGAGCGAAACAAGTCAGACACATAAGGAGAACACAGTAAAGTAGATTGCTACAGTATTTCCCAGGAGGGCATCCAGTTGAGAGCACAACTTTAAGTAAGAGGGAGTGTCGGTGGAAAAACAGCAGAGCTTGCTGTATTATTGATCTGAGCAGATGGTATAGTAGAGCTGGACCTAATTGGTCCCGACCCGGACACGTTGCCTAAACCCAGTGTGACACCAGAGGACGGATCACTGCTAATAACTATTAATGGAAGATTTCACCTGCATGGGTCCTACCAAATGAAGTCCGCGGGGCTTAGCATGGGGAGGTTGTGAATAAGATATTTTGGCTGGTGCAGCAGTTGGCACAGAGTATGAGGGGAGCAGACCTTTTTCTTCGGTCAGGGTCTCCTCTGGCTCCTGGAAGGGATGCTGAGCCAGAAAGACCTGGGCAGATTCCAAGACTGAGTAGATGAACGGCCCGCGAGACTTGACATCCTCCATGAATGCCTGCCGAAAGACAAACAGAGAGGGGAGAGTGTTTCTAAGTGGAAGAGAATGAAAGACATAAGCCTAAAGTGCTGGTTGTTGCTGAGGAGCAGGATGCTGAGCTGAATGTGTGTCTCCTCCTCAAATGAAACTAATATAGACCAAAAGTAATGCCAATGATTGGCTGGTTCCAGCTTTAAATGTGAGGATTTGCAATGTTTATTGTAATTTGGATATCCATGTGTTTGGACTGTTGTTGGGTCAGTTCTAAAATGTTATAGACTAAAGCATTAATAATCAACATATTGATTGTCAATAAAACAATTAGAGGTTGAGGGCCTACTGAAACTTCGCTTCAAACACATGATGGAAAATTGACAAATAGTTTTTGTATTTTGATGGTAAAATGATTCACAGTCCCGACTCATGGGAACTCACATACTTTCTTTACAATAAAAAAAAAAGTAAATGAGGCTGTACAATTCTAGATGTATCACATGTGGAAAAGATTTAAGAAAAAAGGTGACAGTTTCATGGCAGCGTGTCATTCTAGAGCCCTGAAAGGCTACCAGACAAACGGCAATGGCCAATGACCTGAATAAATGACCGTGACTCCATTTATCTGTTAATCTCAGTGATTCACAACATGTCCAGGGACACACAGTAGAGTGTATGTCCGGCCTACATTATTCACATTCTACAGTGATGTTTGTATTGCGCTAGATCAACTGATGTATCACTGGTGACCACCGAAGTAGAAGTAGCTGGTACATAAAAGGTGGTGGTATTTCCAGCCTTTGAGAGTTCATGGCTGAGGATGGCTTGAACGCAGAACACCACAATGTTACTGGGTAGCCTACTGATGTGTGTTTTGCCAGTCAAATGTGGTCAGTTCAGCTCTGTCAATTACGCTAAAACATTTGGAGAGTATGCAACTTATGTTATAGTGGAATTGTGGATAAATCAGAAAGCTATACAGTATTATGTTTGCAAGTGCCTCAGCTAACTACAGTAACTTGCTAACACATAGCGAACGTTAGCTTTTCCCCTTTCAGAGTATGGCGTGTTGTGCTCCGTCTCTATAATCTACGGGTCAAACCAGAACAAGTAAGGCTTTAGCGAAGAAAAGTCTGAGTGTATCTAATTGAGCAAGGGTGTGTTTAATTATTTACAAAGTGTACTTTTATTATGTAGGAGGAGTAATGCGTTATTTCTTTATTTAGAAGTTACAGAGGCTCCATTTAAGATGACACCAAACACACAAACACACATACAAGAAACACCAAACGGCATACATGAGAGAAAATGAGTTTGAATAAATTGGTTAAATAGGAATCACTGAATACACACACATACACACACAGCAAAGATCAACTGGCAGGACCACATGAGATTACATGGCAGCTAGCACTAAGAGCCCAGGGCACAATTGGACTACTGGGAGTACTGGTCAACTAGCCTCCACGGCAATTATCTATGTATATATATATATATATATATATATATATATATATATGCATATACACAGGCCTTCACTCCACCACTGAGCAGACCCCCAGAGCCTTGCAGAAAACCTTTCTTCTTCACTAATCTCTCTTCTGTATAAAACACTCTGCAGGTGTGTGAAGTAACGCCCGCTCTCTTTATTAAAGTCATGTATTGAGGTCAAGCCAGCGCGCTCAATCATTTTACATTATGAAGAGTTTACAATTTCAGCTGAAAATCTACATTCCTAGCTGGAATTAGCGGCGTAGTGCGTGCAGCAGTGACAGCGCTTCAGCATCAGGACCAGAGCCCGGTAGGCCTGATAACACCCAATGAAACACCAGCAAACACCAGCTGGCACCGAGCAAACATACAAAAGTATGTAACGGTGGGGAGCTGTGGCGCGAGATAAGATTCCCACTGCAACAGTCATGGAGAAAACTCTCTAATCACAAACCAATTCCCTCTTCTTCCTCACATCCTCACTTCTTTTCTTTTCCTTTCCCTTTACCCTCTTTTCACCCTCTCCAGCTCTCTTTATTCTCTCCATGTTCTCATTAGCTGCTTTGCTGCCCAAAGTTGAGCTGAGCTACGGATTCCCAGAGCCAGCTGTCATGTTAAAACTTTAATTCCAGCTAAATTTCACACTTGGAGACTTCATCTATGGTTGAAGGAACATTAAGGGTGAAGCCTTCAGATCAGATTATGATACATTATGCATGGTGGTAGAGAAAGTCAGGGGGGAAATGACTTCATTGACTTCATTTCATCGAAACATGTTGATGGCATTCCTCTTACTCCTCCCTCACCGTGCTTCTTACTAAACAGAGGAGGAGGAATTGTTACTTTATTATCCCTGTCGCATGAGGCAGAGAAGATTCTGCAGCTGCTGCAGATGCACAAAATCCGACGCATTGCTGAAGTCATTCACTTATCAACGCACCCAAACACACACACACACACACACACACGCACACACACAAAGACATATGTTCGCGCCCAAACTCCCCTTCATCACCACGCCAAATAGACACACAATGAACATGCTCCCATACCAATACATATATGCAAATGAGCGCACACGCGTGCACACACACACACACACACACACACACACACACACACACACATTCACACACACGCACACAAATGCAGCACAGCGAGAAATCTTCCCCAAACTACATCAGAATAAATCCACTTAAGATCAATAATTCACATTTCTTAAAATGCTTTAATTCTCTATAGAAAACTGGGATCCAATTTCCCTCTTTGCTTTGTCGGAAAAGTTTTAGAGCGACCAAACGAGGGAGTCCGAGGCATCTCAGATTATAAAAGCGCGCTGTGCTGAAAATGGAACATTTTAGAGAGGGAGAGGAGAGGAGAGGAGAGCAGGCATGTTCAACAGTGAACCCTATAAGTGACTTTTTTTTTCAAGGCTTGTGCATCATTAAGCAGCTCTATCAATGTTGGAGGGAAAGCTGTGGAAAGAGAGAACGTGAACTGTGGGTCTGAAAGTATGAAAATCAGAAAGTGTGCATGACAAACGTAGGAGGAGGAGGGAAAAGAGAAACAAAGGGTAAGGAACTGCAGGATTGTGAATAAGTGAGAGTGGTGTTGTGTCTCCATTGTAGATGTTAATTAGGGATTCCACAGTGCACCCGTCGAGATGGGAATTGGAGTTGGATTAAACCAAAACCCTCTCGCTGTCGATACAAGTCACCTTTCAGAAACACTGCACAAACCGACGGCACAGAACATTGGAAAGAGGGTGGAAAGGGACACTCTGCTGTACTTACAGAACCAATTACGAGTGTGTGTGAATGTAGGCTACTAGTGTGTGTGTGCGTGTGTGAGTGTGTGTGTGCGTGTGTGAGTGTGAGTGTGTGAGTGTGTGTGTGTGTGTGAGTGTGTGTGTCTTCATGTCTGAGCCAGTTCCAGTTCCTGAGATACATCACCCACAACTAAGGTGATTTACCGGGAAATTAAAGAACATCCCGTACATCCCAGGTGGCATTTTTCCAAATACTATCCGTCACACAGGACCAAGAATAGAATAACGTTTACCCTTCACACACACACCTTCAAGTACTTTTTAATTTCTTCATTTGAATCTTCATTGTTTTCTTGATTTATACATTGTGAAAGCTCAATGTGGATGTATTCAAATAATAAGAGAAATAGGATTTTACTCTGCTAAGATTCAGCTACTGCATCAGACTTTGCTCGTTGTCTGGAGCTATTTTTGAACAGGCCTCTCTCTAACAGTAAGACAGGTACACACACATACACACCAACACACACACACACATGCCTGCCTGCCTGCTGGGCAACTCCTGTTTGTACCAACTTTATGAGAGTCTCCCTCAGCTCACAGAGGGCTATATAACATGTCAATTAAAAAAGGATTTCAGTGGAGAGACTTTCCTGCTATAAAGACATCCTGGGATTTTTGTTTTTGTCTCACCAGTGGGAGTCTTTAACACACGAAAGACATTTTTTTCTTTTGATCTGCCCAATGAAACAATAAAGATACTGACATAATATTACGATTATCTCCAATTATTCTGTCAGCTTGCTAAATACAAGAAGTCTGATATGACTATGTATTTAATGCTACCAGTGACCAAAGGGTTTCTGGTCAGTGTGTGTAATTGTTGTAGCGAGGGCTCAAAGACCCTTCACTCACATGGCCCAACCATTTAAGCTGTGCTTCACAGACATATTTATTACATCATAGTTAGTTTTGTTGCACCTGTTAATTTACAAAATTATGGAATATACTTTTGAGGGTGTGCAGATTCTTTCAAATACAAAGGAGCATCCCCGCGTGGCAAAAGCACCTCATTCCACTGCAGCTGAAGATGGCTCAGAGTCTGGAGGAGACAAAGATAATGAGACGAACCCCCATATAGTTAAAGGTCCTGCACATACACACAGACAATGTATCTCAACACCATACTGAGCTGTGACATCACATTGACAACAACATCAATATATAACAAGAAATTAATTTGTTTTAATCAAACTTAAAACTCTTGATGTCTTGTTGGGGGACTTTCTGAATCTCCATCCTCAAAGGATCAATAAAGTGTTGTATTATTCAGGGAAGAGTGAAATACGTGCAGATTGTTGTCACTACTCTGATGAGGTGAAATACATCTTACATTATATTTACCGGCTATATAACGTGCAACAAAACTCACATCTGTTCATGTAGACTTGCAGGAAGAAGCGTTTTGTATGTTGTGTTCCTGAAACATTTCAGTAAGTCAAATTACGATCCAAGGTTTTAGAGAAAGTAGAAGTTCCCTACCCTCAATATGAAGAGGTAAATATGTATTGGGAAGATAAACAAGTACTGATTTGTGTCGTGATCAATAAGGTCTCAGCCTCTGAGCCCTTGAAGCGATTTACAAGCCAGTTCAAATCACTGAACCGGAGAGGAATTATCTGACAGGAGGAGGAGGTGACTCACGTCTCTGTCAGCAACTCTTACTGAAGTTCCCTCAAATCTTGAACTTTATTATTATTAAAAATAAAATGTTCAAATGGCTACAAATCCTATTGGCTTACTATTGGATATTGAGAAATAAAACTAATAATAGATAATATAATATAATAATAACAACAGAAATGCTGATGTGTAGCCTTTATTCAGCACACATATCACGTTGACTGATCGCCACAAAAAGAGATGAAAACTGAAGCAGCTCATCCTCACGTGGCTCAGTGGTGATCAACACTTCAATATTTAACAACATAAATCATGGTTGTACTGTGCAGATTGTGTGTTTGTGTGGTTTATGAGTTGCCATTTATCCTGCTCCAAAGAATCCTCAAGACCAGAGTCAGCTAAATAACAAAAGAAAGACGCACACAACCTTTGAGCAGTTAATGTCAGTAGATGTCTAATCTACTGCCTTGCTGTTCAATCTAGAGCTGCACCTATTACTCAATTTATAGATCAGTATTATAATGATGATCACATTTCTAGCAAAAATACAAAACATTTGATGATTGCAGCTCCCTCAAACATGAGAATTTGCAACTTTTTTCTTGTCTTACATTATAGAAAAATGGAGAGTCTTTGGGCTTTTGGACTTCTATCGTTCTTCAATATTGTTTTGATGTTCTATAAACCAAATGATGTTGGATTGAGCAAGAAAATAATTTACAGATTAATCAAGTTGCCGGCCTAGTTCAGTCAAGTCAACTGAGTGCAAACTCCTTGCTGGCTGCCTGAGGCTGGTGCTGCACGCACAATGAAATCATGAATGGAAAAAGAGAGTAATTTTCTCTCAATGAAAAATAAGCCTCCTTGAAGCTTACGCATGACAAAGTGCCAAAACCGAGCCAACAAAATGCAGCAAAGCTTGATGTTCCTCAGGCTTTCTTTACTTACTCCAACAAGGACAGACAGGCATGGCTGCTAGTGATGAATAATAATAAAAAAAGCACCTGTAGTTGAAGCCGCCCTCATCAAGGGGCTGTATTTTGAAACAACCAATAAAATGCAGTAAATAGCAAAGTTGTCCATTTCATTAGGCCCACTTTACATTCATGATATAAATATACAAATATGCATTAGATGGTAATCTGCATGAACAATGAAGAAAAAGAACACACTTGTTGTAATAATTATCAGTTTATAATCATCAATTTGACCTGGACAGACTCGATACTATAAGTGGTTACAAGTGGTAGTTAAATGCATTTATTTATTGTCTATATTAAGTAATGTTTATTCAAGCATTCAACAAACCACTCCTTTTCCAGAAATGGACTCCCAACACACACTGCAGTGCTCAGAGCCCCACCTCCATCAACAGTAACAGCGAGCTAAAACTTAGTGATTCAGGCTGGACAATAAATTCAGCTTTGACCAATATTTGTGATATCTACAAATTCTGTTATCTGCAAACGTCTCTGATAAACCATACAACCCACTGCTCCTCCCTTCGCTTTACCATGTTCACTGTCTCCAGCAACAACACATTCACCCACTCACCACAAACACTGCTGCCAACCCCCGGCCTCTGACATCTCAATGACAGAGCCATCACATTGCACAGATCTTAGCGCATGACCCTAGGGACACCCTCAGTATATTTTTCACACTGCTCCCACATAGATGCAAATACAGGGTTTTAAAAGGCACTCTGTACTGATGCATGAGTCTTGTCCCCTCTGCCACACACAACGCTGACTCAATTTTATTGAGTACATCTGTGTTTTTGTCTATATGACGTGGAAATTGATTTACCCATGGGC
This sequence comes from Cyclopterus lumpus, assembly GCF_009769545.1. Taxonomy (NCBI): domain Eukaryota; kingdom Metazoa; phylum Chordata; class Actinopteri; order Perciformes; family Cyclopteridae; genus Cyclopterus; species Cyclopterus lumpus. Next base: position 16,537,473 of record NC_046975.1, read on the forward strand.
AGAATAAAGACTCCGTCCCAGCAGTGTTTGTACTAGACGTGTAATATTTGCACTAAAAAGGTATTATAATCCACATTACCTGGTGGAACTCCCTCTGGTGCTGGACGGACCCCACGTCGCCTCCTATGGGCAGCTGCTCCGACAACTCTTCGTCCTTGGCTGTCAGCCATTCTATGATCTCCTGCAGGGAGAGCTGCAGCTTCCCGCTGTTGTCGGAGAAGGCCTCCAGCCGCACCCTGCAACACACACACACACACACACACACACACACACACACAGTTAGCTCAGCAAATGTTTTCCAACACTCCAACCAAATACTGCTTTTAAAATTAGGTCGCAGACGTCAAACGTTTAGAAGACAGAATGTGCACCCAAACATGGGGTGGCGATGACGATGGTAAGCAATAACTAATGAACCATTAAAATGTGTAAATGTAATTATTATAATTGATCATTTGCTAAACCCCTCCCCCGAACCCTACCACCTCTATAGTGCACTACAATAACAGTTTCATTATTTTAACGTCTTAGTCAACATGACTTACCTGTTAGTATTCTTTTCTCAGATTTTATGTCTGGTTTAATTAGGGATCCAATATTTTAAGAGTTACTTAGATATTTAAGATCTGCCAAAAACCTGAATGGTTAATTAAACAAGTATGTGCAGAATTGGGTGACATCTGAGCCGAACCATGCATTTCCCAGATCCAAATTACAGGACACTATACAGTAATCTTTCCGCAACAGTATTAAATCACAATGTCACCTGCAGTAAAACAAGCATAAAGTATCTTGTGGCACATACTAGGTGGTGAGAGGTTTGTGTTTGCTGCGGGTTTGTAGGAGTAAACCAGCGACAAATAACAGAGAATGTGTCTACGTGCCGCCTGCCAGCAGCATGAGAGACGTCTGTGGCAACTATACTGCTCATCAGTGGCTCAGCTGGCACTAGAGGTGTGAGAGGGAAAGCGGTGTGAAAGTGTCCCAGTGTTTCAATTACACACCAGAAGCCAGCACTCAAATAACATTGTTCGTGCACATCACAATTTGCCAGCTCTGTCACATCAGAGATGACAAGTTGGAGCGAGAGCAAGAGTCAGAAAGCTTTACTGCTCTCAACTATTAATGAGGGGGAACATCTCAACAATGTAATTGGACTGATATTAAGATGAAAGCACAAGTGAAGTCAGAGGAACACTTTAGGATTGAAGAAGTCTGAATGTAGTCAAACACAATAATCACAATTCTGCGATAATAAATACATAAGGTTAACATAAGCAAATCCTGTGAAAAGTCCAAGGAAACACTCACGGCTTCACCTTTTATCATGCAACCATCTGCAATGTCACATTAGCAAATGTAAGGCAATTGGAACTGAAAATGGGCACAGATGAGTTCTCTGACATGATGGGTTAGGTATCACGTCAGGGAGGGCGGCTGCAGGAGGGCATGAGGATAAAAAGCTTGGCAACTTTAAGGAGGAAAGATAGAAAGGTGAAATCAAGCCTGTAAGTGGACTTTTCAGAGTTGATTGGCCTCTTCGTTCAACCCCGTGTCAGGAAACCGGTTTGAAGTAGGCCGCGCTGCCCCCTAGCCTCTGTTGCCCCTCCAGCTCAGCTTGCTGTGAATCGGGGAGGGGGGGGTGTCTAGTGTTCTATGGCCCCTGCGGAACCGTCTCTCAGTCCATAACAATGCGTGATTACACACATATAAATACAACACACACACACACACACACACACACACACACACACACAAAGCATGAAAGGTTTCTGGCTCAAATCAGAGCAAGCCTGACCCTCAGATACGTCTAAGTGAGGCCATCCATCAAAGGATGACCCTGGCACTTTAGCAGAAAAGTTTTCAAAGCACTTCAAACCCCACGGTTTACACACTCGTACTCAAACACAGCACACAGTTACCCATCCTGCTTCCATTAAACACACAGAGGGGGCGAGACAAATAGCGCACTGCCTGCGCTGTAAGAGAAACATCGTCACATGGGGGGTGCTGCCAAGGACAATTCTTGCCCTGCTGAGCTGTGGGGAGGCCAGCTAAAGGTTTGCCAGTAGAGGAGGCTGACTGACGCCATTGTATCCCCAGTGCAAACATCATCATATCAATTTAAATGCTATTTATGGGCCAAGTTCTGCTGCGTTAGAGTAGGAGATGCCAGGGATTTTAAGTGTGTAAGAGTGAGTTGAAACAGGTAGGGTGTGTGCTCCTCTATCGTTGTAAAGAGTAATTTGTGTTAGACGTTAAACAAGCATTCATTTATTGTTTGGGTCACTTTAGGCCAGAGCTACCAGCTGCAAAAACAACACTGACAGATTGTGGTTTCATCACTATGAGCATATTAAGATATAAATAATAAAAAAAGCATTTGTCCAAGGTTGGGCAATGATTTTTCACAGATAACCACTTCAGAAAAGACTTCAGACTTCAGAGTCAGGACTCAAACGTATGCAGATATAATAAATTGCATTTGTTCGGCCTATTCAGCTGCGGACTCGCTAGTGTGTATTAACAGCAGCAGGGTCGTGTATGTTTAATATTAACAAGTGTCCATATGCAGTGTAGTGACATTCACTTTCCAGTGGAAAGGTGTGGCTTATTGGTGTGTTTGAACTGTTTCTGGACAACAATGTTGTTCTGCATCAGACAAATAACCCATATCAAACTAATCATAAGCGAGATCAGTTCATTTTCGGTCTTTTCTTTGGATTTGTTGGGAATAAAATAACTATCATCAGATTTATCCTTTGAGATTCAGGTCAGGGGCTCACCAATGTCAAGGAAGGTCAGTACGAATGGACTAATGAGATTCTGTGCGACTCAACACAGAGCAGTTTCAAGGTTTAAAGACAGACAATCTCACCAGGACATGATGTCTTAACCGGGAAAAATAACGGTATTGTCATAATAAACATTGTAGACTTTTTAATTTCCTGGATTAGCTTCAAGCAAAGGACTCAGAACAGATCAAATATGCAGCGCAACATGAGAGACCAACCTTTATTATGAACGTGAATACCAATATCAATCAGTCCGTGTGTCCTTGAGAGCGACACTGAACTGCTATCAGCTCAACGTTGTCGCTATGTGGATAAGAATCATAATGTTTTTTGTGTGAGTTTTAAGGATGTTGCCGTTTAGAAAACCTTGAGTTTTATATTCAGTGTTACTCAGAGTTTTCAGAGTTGGGAAACTCCATTTTGCATGCTAATAACTGTCATCTCCACATTTCTTGATAGTTAACATCCATAGTAAATAACATGGTCAAACAGAAATTCAACTCCCCAATCAGTCAGAGAGATTACAGGGAGAGGCTTAGTGTTCGGTTCAATTATTAATTAATGCGTAGGAGATAGGAGCAGTGCTTCTGCTGTTTTAGGAGAGAGGAGCCAGCGAGTTTGAGGCCTCGGGGCCTAACGAAGCTTTGAGCACAGCCCCATTCCCATCTCCTGCCTTCCCCCTCTCTTTGTCTCCCAATTGCAGAGATGTTACGAGAGCTGGAAAAAAGTTTGAGGGTGTGTGATGAGCCACGTTGACACAGCAGCACTGCATTTAGTTGAAAGGTATATGTATGCTTTTTTTTTTTTATCTCTAGGGATGCCACACTGTGAAATACTTAAATCAAAGTAGATTGAGATAGACACATGTGTTGTGTCATGTTCACTGTTAGCTCGTTTGTTAAAATTAGGTTCAGGTTGCATGATGGAGAGAATAAATGGAGCCAAGCTTTCTGTTGTGTTGCATTGCATTGTGTCACCACAGAGCAAGTGCATAGGAACCCTGAGGGGCAGATGATACCATACAAAGACCACGCGTCTTGAAATGATACTACTCTGCTGGACGAACTATGTGGTGGAGACACCGTTTCTAAATTATCTCCAATCTAGTTTGGCATGTCTGCACTGCGTTTAGTTGTTGATGTAACTACCAACATGCACACTGATACCAATATCTGAAATAGGCTTTGGTACAGAGGTATGCAACCTACAACTACTACAAAGTATCTACTAGGTCGACATCGACAATATAGGTACAGATATGTTAATGTTTTCATGTTGTTGGATCAGTTAAAATACTGCTAGAAGATGCAGCCAGAAGTGAACTGGTTAGGACCTCTTTGTCATTAAACTAACTGCATTATTCAGTTTTCAGCTATAACTTCAATGTCCTCAAGAGAAACTTTACTGTGGCTTTCCTGATGTTTAGCATGTCTAAAAAAGTATAAAAAAGTAATAGTATTGCATGTCGAAAACAGTCAAAAAGAAAAGTCATAGTATAACAATTGTTTAGTCTCCAGCTTTTCCACGATTGTAATTCATCTCTTGGATTATTTAGATGATGCAGTTTTGCTTCCAACTTTTCCAGTTTTACATTTCAACTACAAGAATGTTCAGCAGTTCAGTTCAATGCTTTTGGGCTTCAACACTTTTTCAGCTTTCAGCATTCCAACGCATTTTCAGCAGGAAATGCATTTTCTATTTATATAATGTGGCCTGGTTGCATGTTCACGTCTCGCCAACCTTCCCATGGTTTCTCACTTGTTCTGCTTCCCTTTTTATTTCCTGCACTTTTGGGGAAGTGTGTGTGTCGCGTGTGATGCATTCAGGGACTTCTCTTGGTGTGGAGGAGTTTACTGATGCCTTGCCTAAAGCTTCTCTTTCAACAGCCACCATACTGAGATTTGTGGGAAACACATTTGCAGAGTAACAATAGCCACTGGGGCCATTTCCCACAACTGTAAATCATGGAGACGTTTGAGGATTTACAGCTGCTGATGCCCACGGGGATGACGCTCCTGTTGCTCCTTCTCTAACGCCGACTATACGTGGAGATTTTACATTGTAGAATAATTAACTGGCGGGACTGAAAATAACTCCAGGTCAATAACTCGATAGTTATCGCACACTTTCTTTTGATTTACTCTGAATTTTAAGTTTCAGACTTATTTAGACAAGAAATACAAATTGGGGTGAAAAATCCTGTTTTCTCATTTGCAGTCTGCTTAAAATAATAAATATAAATAAATAAAATCTTGACAAGTGCAGCTTTAAGAACAGAACAGAAACCTTCTTAATAAGAACAAGTTGTCCTCCTGCGTACCAAAGTGACTCACTGCTATAATTAACCCACATTCAAAAACACCCTGTGTAATTCATGAGCTCCTCCACATCACACTACACTCTTGATTGCTTCTGTACAGTATGTAGAGATTCCTGCAGTATGTACAGTGAGCACACACACAAGACACCAGTGTGTTTCTGGTTTAAGTGGTTAATGTATTGATGAGGACAGATTAATCTTGTCCTCATCAATCAATGTAATTGTTCTGTCAAATGCCAGACTTCCTGTCTTCAGTTGTGTCCAACGGTTGGTTAGTTTTAACCCAAACCACATACACAAACAATATATTTTAACAGCAAATCAAGCCCCGCCTCCATATTGGAGCATCTTAGTAGCCAAACGTTACAGCACAGATCATATAACTGATTCCTTCACCGTCATCTGCCAAGTGAAGGCCAAAAGGCCAAAAAACTATCTTAAATAAAGAAGTCCTCAGCCAAATGAAGAAAAAGTAATTATCATTACCACTAGTGTTGTTGTTGCCGCTGCTGCTGAGGTTAATCTTACAATTATTATAATCATAGATGATGAAGCTCCCATTCAAAAAGGGATGATGTCAACTTTAATTTATTTCAGTGACTGAATTCTAGCTCTGTTAATGACACAATGCAAAGTCAGTTTTTCTTTGTCCCTGTGTTGGAGTGGTTCTCAGTAATTATTTGCTTGTATGCTTTGCCTGACTCTAGTGTGTTTAATTCTTAATGAATTCTAATTAATCAGTGAATTAATGTAGCAACATGTGGGGCTATAATTGTGTGTTCTGGCCCTGAGACCTTGTGTCGCAATGTGTACTTTTTGCTGTTTTCAGCGCTTATTTTGTTTTTTCATGCCAACACCATGGAAAGGCTCTATTGTTTTCATCACATTGCTTTGTTGTCATTCTGACTCTAACCCTCAAAATGTTTCTGCAGGAGAGTAAAAGACACATACTGTCGCTAGTTAGTCTTTGATATCAACACAAAATATACAAATTAATGTGAACTCATTAACCCACGAAGCAGCGGGCCATATTTGCCTCCAGTCATCACAATAATTTTTTTGAAAATGTGAAATCACTTCATTTTCAGCAGCAGGATTTCCGAGTAAATGAAACCTCGGGCTGCAGGTGACGATAATGTTTTTCTGATTCACAGGTAGATGTTTTAGTTTAAATTGTTTTCTTTGTGAACCCTGTTCGTAAAACAGTAGCACACGAATACCAGATTAGAAAATTGTTGTTTCTATGTATAATTAGACTTAGTATTCAGTCCGCGGTGCAGATGTGCCTACACTTTTGAAGATGCAGACTGTGTTTGATCAACAAACATATTGATCAGAGTTTTTAACTGATTGTCCTCCTTCGACCTCCGTGGTCACGGCTTCAGGTAAACGGCGCTAATGTAAAAAGCCTGTTCCAGTCCTTCGGCTCTCGTTGTTCTTTGCAGCTCCAACAGCACAACACTTTCACTCCTTTGGGGATTGGATTTGCTCCATATGAACCATTCAGATGCCCGGGTACAGTGTGTGCACAGAACCTGATTATCGTCTCCCCCTGCTAGCCAAACAGACTTTGTAGCGGTCCAAAAAAAGTGTTTAATTTTAAAGGGTGCGCACACACACACACACTCACACAAACACACACAGACACACACAGTTTCTGATCCTGATTCCACATCGATTTGTTTTATCATTAAAGTGTATCAAAGTTTGTTGGCACCTGTCCCATGAGTCTTGCCATTGTAGTTCTTTTATTATCAATATCTGTATTCCTTGATTTCTTTTACAGAGTGTGATAGACATAACATCAATACAGTAAGTCTGTCAAGGAAAAGAGACTTTGTGGGAGGCTATAGTATCTTAATATGGTAGTGAGCTGCCCGTGGATGCTAGAAATAGGTGTGCATTGATGATTGAATATAAAACATACATTATAATGTATATCATAGTATTCATTATATTGTTATATTAGGCATATTCAATTCAATTCAATTCAGTTTATTTTGTATAGCCCAATATCACAAATTACAAATTTGCCTCAGAGGGCTTTACAATCTGTACACATACGACATCCCTGTCCCAGGACCTCACATCGAATCAGGAAAAACTCCCCAAAAATAACCTTTCACAGGGAAAAAAGGGAAGAAACCTTCAGGAGAGCAACAGAGGAGGATCCCTCTCCCCGGATGGACAGAAGCAATAGATGTCATGTGTACAGAATGAACAGCATTTACAAAGTTACATAAACACATTACATGAATATGACAATGTATGAATGGAACTCCAATCCATGAAACAGAAGGAGGTAGAGAGGAGGGGGCGGGGCATCAGCAGGGCCAAGGTGGGAGGCCGGCTCACCAGGCATCAGACACCTCCAGGTCCAATGGACCCTATGAGACGTGAAGTCACAACGACTCCGGGGAGGAAGCAGAGTTAATAAGGTGCAATGGAGAGATGTAAATGTATCCATAAGGAGAGAGAGAAGAGGAGAGAGGTGCTCAGTGTATCCTAAAACATCCCCCAGCAGCCTATAAGCCTATAGCAGCATATCAAGGGGCTCGACCAGGGCAAACCTGATTCAGCCCTAACTATAAGCACTATCAAACAGGAAAGTCTTAAGTCTATTCTTGAATGAGGTGACTGTGTCTGCCTCCCGGACTGAAAGTGGAAGCTGGTTCCATAAAAGAGGAGCTTGATAACTGAAGGCTCTTGCTGCCATCCTACTTTTTAGGACTCTAGGAACCACAAGTAGCCCCGCATTTAGTGAGCGCAGCTCTCTAGTGGGGCAATATGGTACTACAAGCTCCTTAAGATATGATGGTGCATCACCAATCAAGGCTTTGTAGGTGAGGAGAAGAATTTTAAATGTGATTCTTGATTTTACAGGGAGCCAGTGCAGCGCAGCTAATACAGGAGTAATGTGATCTCTTTTCTTAGTTTTTGTAAGTACACGAGCTGCAGCATTCTGGATCAACTGGAGGGATTTAAGAGACTTATTAGGGCAGCCTGATAATAAGGAGTTGCAGTAATCTAGTCTGGAAGTAACAAACGCGTGAACCAGCTTTTCTGCATCTTTTTGAGACAAGATGTGCCTGATTTTTGAAATGTTACGTAGATGAAAAAATGCAATCCTTGAGATTTGCTTAACGTGGGAGTTAAAGGACAAGTCTCGGTCAAAGATAACGCCTAGATTCTTTACAGTGGTGTTGGATGCGAGGGAAATGCCATCTACAGAAACCACATCACCAGATAATTGATCTCTGAGGTGTTCAGGGCCCAGTAAAATAACTTCAGTTTTGTCTGAGTTTAACATCAGGAAGTTGCAGGTCATCCATGTTTTTATGTCTTTAAGACATTCTTGAATTTTAGCGAGCTGGTTGGTCTCCTCTGGTTTGATCGATATATATAATTGAGTATTGTCTGCATAGCAATGAAAGTTTATGCAGTGTTTCCTGATAATATTGCCCAAAGGAAGCATATATAAGGTAAATAAAATTGGTCCAAGCACAGAACCTTGTGGAACTCCGTGATTAACGTTGGTGGTCATTGAGGCTTCATCGTTTACAAATACAAATTGAGATCGATCTGATAAATAGGATTTAAACCAACTTAGTGCGGTACCTGAAATGCCAATCGACTGATCCAGTCTCTGTAATAGGATGTCATGATCAATGGTGTCGAACGCAGCACTAAGGTCTAATAATACCAGTACGGAGATGAGTCCTTTATCTGATGCAATTAGGAGGTCATTTGTAATTTTCACCAGTGCTGTCTCTGTGCTGTGGTGTTTTCTAAATCCTGACTGAAACTCCTCAAATAAACTATTCTGATGTAGGAAGTCGCACAACTGATTTGCGACTACTTTCTCAAGGATCTTAGAGAGGAAGGGAAGGTTAGAGAGATATATACACCCTTTTTATATGAATAGCATTTAGAATAAAGTTGGTTCAGTGTAACACATTTCTTCTAAAAGCTTTGATGCTATTGTAGCTTGCTACATTTCTCTGGAGATCACTTCAGTGTGGTGATGCTTCATCTAATTTAGACTAAATGGTAGCTCAGCTCACTGCACTTTATTATTAAAAGGTTGAAATAATTGATTAGCAATGTTTGGCAAGTTACTCATGAAGTATAATAAGTTGTGTTTCCTTATCACTCTTCAAATAGTAATTAATTGGTACCAAAAGTAATTAGTTACTTGGTATATTAATGTATTACTTAAAAGCTACAATGAGGAACTTTCATTTTGTGCTGATCTTAGCGATATATCTCATTTTGCTGCAGCAGGGTCTAAGAGTCTGCTCAACTTAGTCCTGGTCCTGGTTCTCCATTGCCTCCCTTCCCTCAAGTGGGTCAAGCAATACAGTCTGGGCCTCCAGCAGCGAGGTGTCGTGTTGGCTCCCAGCGGGGACAAAAGAAAGAGACGCTGCCTCCGGGTGCAGAGCTCTCCAGAGCTCGAGAGCTTCCGACTGCAGGTTGAAGGCTGCAGCAAAGCCCAATCGGTGTCTGTCTGCAGTGGGTTCTGGTGAACCTGCACGATTTCATCTGATTTCCCAGAGAATTCGTACCGGAGGCACCAATGACAAGCAATAAGAATAACTTTATAGAAATAGCCAATCTTCTCGCTGATAGCTGTGTATATTTGTGCAGGTCATATCGAGGCGTCTGTATTAAAATGGAACCTCAGGTTAACTTAATGTAGGTCACATTTGAAATATTTGGCCCAGCAGCTCAAATCAAATCAATCAGTATTACAGTAATACCATGGGACTGAGCAAACTGGCATCCAGGTAAAATGATGTCGTTTTCATACCCTGAAATAAACCACTGAATCCCAAAACGATTCCCAGGCAGCAGTGAAAGCAACATCCTTCAACTGAATGATTGATGGCCCACATACACCTCCCATCACAACCCCCCCCCCCCCCAAACAGCATCAGGTTTTCACCCCTGACCTTGAACAATATAATTATCGTTAACATGTAATTGGAGCTCAATAAGTCCTGCAGACATTAAACTGTAACTTGCCTGAGAGAGATGTAGGCAAAGTGGAGCACAGAACCACCAGAGGGCATTGCACTGAGCCTGGGCTGCCTGTGGGAGGCGCTAGCAATGGAAGGAAGAATGTAGCTGGAGGATAGACAAGTACAAGAAAGAAAGAAACGAACAACAGACCAAAAAAGAAGCAGAAAAAAAAAAAAAAAAAGACTGAACGAGAATGAGATAACCTGAATGAGGAGCATATCAACAGATATCTCTACTTGTGAATAGAGACAGGAACATTGTTGTAATGACACAAACAGACTGAGATAAAAACAGACTCAGAGGTCTCCCCTTGCTCTCAGACAGACGCCGAGTGTGGGCTGTTGGCTTGCTGCAGTTATCCGAGCCATGCGGCAAACAAATTAACATGACATGCCACCATGACACCCACACCAACGTCGGTGGGCCTTCCCTGCAAAACTGGGGGCCCCAATCCATGTGGCACAACACAAATCTTCCCAATGCGTTATATTGTTACCAATAACACTGCCATCAACTTAAGTCGCAGGGGAAATATATTTGAAGAAGGCATACCTTTAACAGACTACGCATTGTGTGCTGCTACTACTATGCGAGAGGAGATTTGTGATGATTCAGCATCAAGCTGTTGTGTGTTTGACTGCCATAGATTGCAAAGCACGGCAGGACTCAGTGGAAATACGGCTTGATCACATCGCTACCACTAACATACGCTGAGCAAGAGATGAGGTATAAAAACACACTGATGAGTATATCGCTTTGAGCTGATTTTAAAAGGAATAGTGCGGCATGTTTTGGGAAAAATGCTTGTTTGTTTCCTGCAGAGATGGAGATCGTAGATACCACTGTGTGGTGTAAATAAGAAGCTGCAGCCCGCAGCTGGTTAGCTTAGCTTGACTGGAGGAAGTAGCCATGTGCTTCATTTTCTCTTTTGAGATGTTAAAGCCGTGTACCCTCCAGGCAAATGAGCACATGACATAATACCCTGATTGTCCATTGAGTGAATTTCATGGCCATACAAACTTTTCTCCTCCGAGTAAATAGCTGAAATTCCCCGAAACCACCCACTCCCATACTGTATTTCCTTACTCAACTGTTACAGACGGCGGAATGGTCTCAGCAATAAGCTCACAGTAATAGATGTTTTTTTATATATTCAGAATCAGTTAGCGGTGATTATGAGAGACAGAGCAAAACAATGTTGCGGTCCACTCATTTGGTGCTATTATCTCAATCCTGCGGAAGACATTAAAACATAACTCGATATAGAACAAAACACACAGCAATAAGAACAGCATGTCTACAGCTTCTTGCCCGTGGCATCAAAGCACTGTTTTGCAGTCAATAACACATGCTACGCAGCTGGTGAGTGTTTGTACAACGGTGCACAGTGTAATGATTTTGCCTACTTTCCATACAAGTTGCCAAAAAAGTGATCAAGTCCCTAACCTTCTGTTATCAGCGCTGAGTCCAATTAGCTAAGCGACACTGTGTCACACTGATAAATTCTCTGTGGCGCTCTGCCATCTGTAAACATTTAGAGAATGCATTTTGTGCGCTATTAACTCCTTATCTTAATTTGTCTGTTTTGTTTTTTTCCAGAAATGTCTGCTTTCACATCAGCGTCAGATTTTGCGAGCACCGGGACTCTAGGGCAGCGTAAGACTGCCTTTTGTATTTTAGTTTCAATAAAAAGTTGAATCCTAAGAGTCCGAAATTTTTGTTTTTATCTCTCCTTAAACAATAATAGAAAAATAAAGTACAATATGAGTGAATAATGGCTACAAGTTTGACCTAAACATTGTACCTGCTAAGCATCAGCATGTTACCATGGTTATTGTGAGCATGTTAGCATGCTGATATTAGCATTGAGTGCAGCCTCACACAGTTTCTTGCTTGGCTGCAGACTCTTGAGTAGCTTAAGAGTACCAAAGAGAACGTTTCATTTAAATCCAACCAAGGTGGAGCATACTATTAGGTGTAGTGTATGCCTACAACAGTTTAAAGGATAGAAGGAACGGAGCCTCAACCACCTGTCAATCAATGCCAGACAGGCCATTATAAAGCCAGCCGTCTGCACTTGTCCAGCCGCTGCCAATAAACGCAGCCAGACGTTTCCTCTGGACAGCTCTTACCCTCAAGGTTAGACAGCTTTTCAGTGAAGCTCTTTCTCATTCATTCGTTCTTACATTCTTCTTTGCCTCTGGTCTGCCCGTTTTCCTGCATCCCATCTCTCCCCTGTGATGATTTAACACCGGCTGTCTGCTCTCTCTTCCCCTCCATCCCTTTCTCTCTCAGCCTGATGAAGTCAGAGTGCCGCTCTGATATAAACATCCACTGCAGGCCATCCATTGTGATCTCATTGCACTCGGCTGCAGGGAGAACTGTCTTAACCAATTTCACAGCTAACCTCCCGCTCCCTCCTCCTAGATACATCAGGGTCAAGTAAGCAATTAAGGGGCCAATTGTATAAACAGGATGCCAGTTGAATAGAAGAAACATAAATGATGTGGCTAGTTTACAATTAAGCATCAAAGAACAATGCCCTCTAATTGTTTTGCACTGGCAAACTTCTTGAGTGTAACTCGTGCAATGGCCAAATTAAACCATCGTATATCAATAATTAAGCTGACAGGAAGGAACACTGAAATATGCATACGTTTATAATTGCCTGAAAACTGTCTGTGAATGGCGACAAGACTCATCGGAGTAAAATGGAAAATACAACAACGAAAGATATAGATATTAGACCTCATTAGGCTCCATAAACACATATATAACGGCAAAATATCTCCCCACAGATTCAAACAAGAAAAGACAACTGCAACAGTAATTAAAAGTACAATTATCACTTAATTTTCAGGTAGAAAAGTACTAATTATGCCGCAATTAAGAGTCTGTATAATATAATAACTTTGGTAGAGCCAAAAGCCATCAGACGCATCTAGAAAAAGGCTTTTATTATTTCCATTGCATATCTCTATATTAACTGGGTGTGTGGCTAATTCACAGCAACTGGGTTATTAAGCGAGATTTGTTTCCAAATTTGATCACTGTGATTTAGGAAGAAAAAATGCTTCCACAGAAATGCTTGGAGTGAATCAGTTAACCGCTGTGTTTAGAAAAAGACAATGATGGATAGTTATTACGAACACACGGTTTAAAGCTGAAACTGATCAGATGTTTCCTTGGGAAAATGATCTGCATCTTGACAAAATCAAATGAATATTTTTCATTTATTTTGAGACCACCAACTTCTTGATAGAAATACAATCAGCGGTTTGCAGCTGTTGTTGCCACAGTGCATACGCAGCTACTTCTCTCTCTCGGATACAAGAGGTGTCCATCCATCCCTCCAGACCGTTACAATAAACGCCACTATAAAAGTCCTCTTACCGGATGTTGTGGGACTTGCGTTTGATCTCGTTCCAGCAGAGGTTCATTTCTCCTGTTTGGTGCGGGCCGCCACCTCTCAGGCTCCTGCACTCGGCCCCCTCCTCCTGGCCCTCACCGTCCACTGTGGACTGGCACGGCACACAGTGGCATCCCGGCCACGAGGGCCGCCCCGCAGCTAAGGACAAGAAACAGCAGGGGGACACCAATGTCAGTATGACAGACAACGTATTTTCCCTATTCGGGGTTTGAGCCTGCTGTTTTGTTCGGATATATATAAAAAGCCAAAGTTTGGGAACCTCAGAGGTTGTGGAAGACAAAACAAAACAAATTCACTAAACTCCATAAAATGTTTGACTTTTGCCAAAATGCAACATCATCCATCAAAGCACTGCACTGGTCCATCAAAAACATTCAAGCACATGTTCCTGGTAGATTACTTTGCAACATGAATGGAGAGTTTATGCCGTTTACATTGTAATCGTCAAGCCAAAATATTGATTGACTTCAACAGGGACAACTTTCCAGAGCAGTACATTCCTATATATTATTATAAACTGCTGGGCAGTGTTCTAGTTGTGATAAGCCTTCCAACTAGTTGTCTCTCAGGTGCAGCCGCTGTTTCTGGTCTAAACACCCACTCCTTTTTACATTTAGACACATATTAAGTGATTTCCCTGAAATTGATTTTCGACAAGTAAAAATAGACTTGATAACATTCTCCATTTTGGGAGGTGAGCAGCAGGTTTACTGTAAGTTAAGACCTGATCAATGAAAGGGGAAACCTTGGGACACATAAATCCTTAACATGAATTATCCGTCTCGTACGTGACAAGAAAATTAAAAGAATGTGCCGAACCTGCATTTCTGATCAAAATAGGTCAAAATCAGCTGAACAATGAAGCAGCGGAGAGATAACTCCACGGTCCATCTCGAGGTAACACACCACCTTGTTAAAGAAAGCCACACATACACATAATAAGTCTAGTCAACAAATCAGCATCAAATTGAATAACTGTGTCCTGTGTGCAAGATAGAAAACCTGAATCATGAGACGCCAGCAGTTTCATCCCATTATTCCATTCCATTAAACTCAAGGAAACAAACGCTGACAAAAAGCCTCTTTTTTCACAGACTTTTAGAGTGAGGGGGGATGTGAGGCGAGACTTGAAGAGGTGCAATCCCCTTGATGGAGCTGTGGGGGGAAAACATATCAAGGAGACAGCCCACACACACACACACACACATATAGACATGCATGCACACACACACAGACACACACACACATACGCACATCCCACAATAAGTGGTAGAAGAAGCTTTCCCCGGTTCACAGGTCATGATAAATCTTGTGTTTGGTCACTGGGCTGTCAGAGGCTTCTTGTCTTTTCCGTTCATTTCACAACCTTTACCTCAACAGCAGCTGGGCCTCTCAGCTAACACCTTCAGCCTTATAACACACACACACACACATACACACACACACACACACACATACAAACAACACACACTGATAACCAGGTGCTTCCCTTGTGCTTCGTCAGAAGGCTCTTATCACATCGTTTTTTTAAACTGGTCAATCCAATACTCCTGCTGGAGGGCTCAACCGCCAACCTTTACAGCAGCAGTCAGCCATCCATCTAAGGCGAAATTGCACGCACGCATGCCTCCACACACACACACACACACACACACACACACACACACACACACACTTTGAAATAAAGTCATCGAATCACAAGCCCATGACCATTTAATAGGATATTTTGTCAAAACAAGAGGTGTGCTATGATTTTATGATGACCAATAGGTAATAAAACATATAAATGTATACGTATTTAACATTGTTTCATGTTGATTCAAGCTGCAACGATTAGTCAATTAGTCCATTTGAATCTCTGGCGCAAGCATCTCCAATGTGGGGATTTTCTTCTTTTCTCTGTTTTCTATCATGTATTTATATCATTCAGTTTCTTTCTTTGCACCATTTGTATTGTTTACAACTTAAAAAACACTTGTATATAAACGTTTTATTTATACATTATTGTTGTTGATTGTTGCTTTTCATATATTTCATATAATATTTATAATGTTACTACTTGTGTACATAGCAGTCTTGTCTATTCTGTTCCTTTGTTTGTTCAGCTTTGTTGTCCTTCCCTCTCGCTGTTCAGCCAGTTTCTATACCTTGAGATGCAAAAATAAAAACGAGTCATATTCCTTGCGTGCACACTTAAAAAAAGGTGAATCAAAGCTGACTATCTTTGGGTTTCTGACTGTTGGGCAGCACAACAAGACATCTGAAGAGATCACTTTGTATTATGGGAAACTGGGATGGAGATTTTGTGATAAAAAAATCATTAATCGATAAATAACAAATAAGAACAGAACAGAACTTTGGTAACAGCCCTAATGTTTACTTTATGTGTAAAATGTTATTTCTTGAGGATTTTACACATTGAAAATGTACTTCGACTGTAAATAGACATCTCCGATCAGTGGAGGATCATAGTTAAGAAACAATGTGCTAAACACGTTGTTTTTTGTTATTAGATCTCCCATTTCAGTTTTTTGGATCATCATTAAAGGGTTAACCAAGTGACTGTTTCCCTTTGAGCGCTTCTCTCTCGAGCTCTGGTGGTTTGTCTAAAACAAATTGAGCCCGAAATGAACCTAAAGAAAGAACTTTTGCAGCACTGTCAACATTTGAGTGAACGACTCCCCAGTGACCGGGAGGGAAAGACTTGCTTTCAGTGGACTCATCTCCTTTCTTTATCTTCATCCTTCCTTTTTCCTCATACTTCCATTTCTAGTTTGTTCTACAGACCACCGAATGCTCCCCCTCCCCCACATGAATCATCACCATCTCGTTCCCACTGCTGTCTCCCATTATCTCTCCGCTTCCTTCCCATCCTTTTCTTCCTCAGACAGCTCCAGTTAGTGGAGCTGTCTGAGTTGTATGAATCAGCACATCTCTCCCACTCTGTCCTGCTCTCACTGTCTCTTTTTCTTTGCTGGTAATCAGAGGTCAAATATTTTCTTTAAACACCTTTATTTTCTGTGTACAGAGTTGATTCACCTCTCTGTTGTGTTTGTGAATAAAACAGCGGAGGCTCCACATGACACAATGATGTTTAGGCAACAGAAAGGCAGCGTGATTGTTTGTTTGGCTCGGAAAGCTGACTCTTTAAAATGTGAAAAGGGAGTTGCACAATGACACCCATCAACCACATCACTGACAGACACCAAGAGGATTCCCTGCAGCTGAGAGATAGCTCTGAGAGAGGTTTGTTTCTGGAGTGAAGAGGTAAGCGAGTGACAGACAGCGCTGTCTGCCACCTCAAATCTCTCTTCTCCTCCTTCAACTTCTTTCCCAGATAGCTACCATGGTTTCAAATTCATACATCATTGTATCTGGCGGAATGCATTTAGAAACGTGCTTAATATTTTAAAACAATATGTTCAAAATGTATTCTGCAAGACACATTAAAAGCCATCACAGTAGGGAAATGATGTCCACAAAAATCATGTCATCCAAATGTCTCTATTGTCTCCGTCTACATCAGCATCACGCAGGCATGTATCAGCCCAAAGTGCAAGGTGCGTCTGTCTCCAGCTTTAAACTTCAAAAACATGACTCAAGCTTTAAACGTGCATTATTTACGGCCTTGATCGAATGTGGCGTCGCTCAGTCAGGCGTATGTGCGGCGTGTTCTCAAAAAGACGCTGAAAAACCAGCAGAGATTTCACTAACGCGCCACAAAGTGACACAGACAATATTCATCTTGCTGCTATGGCGACGACTCTTACCTCCATGTGCTCTTGACTGTTTTCTACAGAAATCAGAGCTTAACACTTTTCAACGATCGTCTCTCGAGTGAAGGCAACCTGGAAGGACATTTTCCGGCCAATATGCAAATTTCAAATCAAAAGGAGCTGAAGATGATAAGAGATAACGGGCAGAGCTTTGCTGGATTTCAGAGCAAACAAGAAAAGACAGTTCAACTGTGCAGATAAAGCATCAGGATCAAAGCCTCTATGCCGCCACACCATGTCTACATGTAGATATTAATCTGACGGAATCAAGGCTGAGATTTCCCTGAGAAGCAATAAGATAGGTAGGAGTTAGTCTCATTACTGGAGCTCTGCAGATAAATGCAGCTCTCTCCCAATGTGAGTGCCTACCTTAATAGTACAGCCCGTCGTTAACATTCCAGTCTCAGACTCACGTTATTGAACCTGTCACTACGGGTAATTGAGTGTTGACATGTATTTACCTTGTCTGTTGATTGGCTTGGTGGAGAATCAAGAGATACGTTGAGCATGCAGAAGAAACAGACCGCGAGAGAGAGGAGGGCAGACACAGACGTGGGGAGAGATCTGTGACCTAATAAGCAAAAATGTCTCTCTTCTCAAAGACTTCTCTGTGTTTGTACATTCCTGCTCACACCTACATGCCCCCCCCCCCCCCCCAACACACACACTCTCCTCAAGACCGAGGGGAAGGAAAGGCCATCTGCCCGATGTCCTTCGACCCACGCACACGCTCTGACCGGAGCACAGAAAGAACAGCACTAATGGTTGTGGCTTCTATTGCTACAGTACGTCACCACAGTATATACAATTGATAATAAGGAGCACAAGGTTCCCCACAGCAATGGGACAGCTCAACAAGAACATATACGGTATTTATTTATTTCTTTGCTGAAGGGAAAGCACTGACAGGCAGTCAGTCGGTTGCTACACAACGTTGAACCTAGACTGGAATATCCCAAAAAGCGCCTCCACGAAGTTGTGTGTCTCCTGGATGGATTGATATGAATTTGGTACAGAGAATCATGCCCCCCCCCCTTTGATTTAGTTATAATTCATTCATTCTATTTTTATTTAAATTATTTAAACAAATGAATTAATGAATTCCAATTATTTCTGTGATTACCTGACTTTTCATCAGGCCAAAATATGTCCAATACTTTCAAAACTAATGACATACTAAATTGCTTCTGCTGCACTTTATATTTAGTGCTAATTAGCAAATGTTAAACATTAAAATGACACCCGCTAAACATCAACATGTCAGCATTGCCTTTGTGAGCATGTTGGCTGACAATATAATTTAGGTCAGAGCAGCTCTGTGACTAAATAGAACCTCAAAGAGCTGGATTTAGACTTGTGGTGTGGATTACTCTGTATGTCCCAAGTTTATTTATTTATGGAACCTTTATTTAACAAGGAATTCTCTAGAGATAGATCCTCTCTTTTACAAGAAATACCTGCCTAAAATATGTTTGGAATCTAGCATTTGAAAGACCGATATGAAGGCATCCATCCATCCATTATCACCCGCTTATCCGGGGTCGGGTCGCGGTGGCAGCAGGTTCAGCAGGCCGACCCAGGCTTCCCTCTCACCCGCAGCACTTTCCAGCTCATTCTGGGGGATCCCGAGGCGTTCCAAGGCCAGCCGGGAGATATAATCCCTCCAACGTGTCCTCGGTCTTCCCCGGGGCCTCCTACCAGTTGGACGTGCCCGGAAAACCTCTAATGGGAGGCGTCCAGGAGGCATCCTGACTAGATGCCCGAACCACCTCAGCTGACTCCTTTCGACACGAAGGAGCAGCGACTCGACTCCAAGCTCCCCCCTGATGTCCGAGCTCCTTACCCTATCTCTAAGGCTGCACGTTTGGGCTTGCCAGGTCTTTCTAGCCGAGTCCCCCGCCATCTGATCCAACTCACCACCAGGTGGTGATCAGTCGACAGCTCTGCTCCTCTCTTCACCCGAGTGTCCAAGACATACGGCCGCAGATCAGATGATATGATTACAAAGTCGATCATTGTTCTCCGGCCTAAGGTGTTCTGGTACCAGGTACACTTATGAGCCACCTTATGTTCGAACATGGTGTTCGTTATGGACAAACTGTGGCTAGCACAGAAGTCCAACAACAAAACACCATTCGGGTTCAGATCGGGCAAGCCGTTCCTCCCAATCACGCCCCGCCAGGTTTCTCTGTCATTGCCCACGTGAGCGTTGAAGTCTCCCAGGAGAACTATGGAGTCGGCAGGCGGCGCCCTTTCCAGGACCCCTCCCACCGACTCCAAGAAGGCCGGATACTCCGAAATGCTGTTCGGTGCATAAGCACAAACAACAGTCAGAGCCTTACTCCCCGCAACCCGTAGGCGCAGGGAGGCGACCCTCTCGTTCCCCGGGGAAAACTCCAACACAGCGGCGCTCAGCCGGGGGCTCGTGAGTATCCCCACTCCCGCCCGGCGCCTCTCACCCTGGGCAACTCCAGAAAAGGACAAAGTCCAACCCTTCTCCAGGAGCTTGGTTCCAGAGCCCATGCTGTGCGTGGAGGTGAGCCCAACTATATCTAGCTGGTACCGCTCCACCTCCTGCACCAGCTCCGGCTCTTTCCCCGCTAGTGAGGTGACGTTCCACGTCCCTAGAGCTAGTCTATGCCGCCGGCGATCGGCCCGCCCAGGTCTCCCGCCTGGCCCGCCGCCCGGTCTACATAGCACCCGACCCCGATAATTCTCCCTGCGGGTGGTGGGTCCACAGGGTGACTGCTGCTCCATGATGTTTTTTCGGGCTGAGCCCGACCGGGCCCCATGGGCGAAAGCCCGGCCACCAGACGCTCGCCGACGATCTCCCCTCCTGGGTCTGGCTCCGGGAGGGTGCCCCGGTTTCCCTTGTCCGGGCAAGGTAGCTTCAGTTCGTGGGCTGCTTATCATCAGTCTTTCGATATGAAGGCAAAGTTTCCAAATCAAGTTTATCTTGTCAAGGGTTCGGAGTATTCAAATGCTTTTTTTGTCAAGTTGAGAGGAGAATCTGAGGACACTGAATATTACCCATCGAGATAATTGATTCCCAACCTTTTTGGCTTCTGACTCCTTCATTCAAAGCAATCTCTGTTTGCGATCCCTGTTCACAGGTTATGGCCTTGCATGAGATATGATTGTTTTCATTTTTAGATGGTTTCATTTGAAGGATTTGTGGAGGCTTAACAAAGATCCAATTTCTCATTAAAAACGTTAATAAATAATAATAATCATTTTTGCAACAGAAATGCATTTTCCTTCTTATCACTTAAATTATTTTGTAACCGTCTCAAATTTCTCTTGGGCAACCTTGGAGGGTTCTTGAGCCCTGACTGATCTAGATTACAGCTAAAAGAAACAGGAGAAAGCATTTAACATGGGCAGGCAGGAAGTTTACCAAACTGCAGCTGTGAAACTTGTCCTTTCATTAATTTAGCGACTTTCCATAGGAAAATTAAATAATTAAATAAATAATATATACTGAAATGGAACTAATTTCAAACTGTAATTGCGTAAAAACAATCCTTCTGTCAGCAAGCTTAAGCCAACAACGATTTGGAAATGCTTTTACACCCACAATAACAAACACTTAACAGAAGTGATAAAGCCCATTATGCTCGGTCCAAAGGAACTGGCAAGCTCTGACACGGAGGCCCAAAACTTAGCGGCTCGGCTTCACTGAATGTGGTGAGCACTGATTTAACTTCAACAATTACATCCCAAGCCAGCAATGACTCAAGAGTATCAGTTTCCAGGAGGCCTGCTGGTAAATATAGTCGGGCAACTGTACTCGTGCATTTCTGCATGTGCGCACGTGTGTGTGTGTTTGTGTGTGTTTGTGTGTTTACTTGTGTGCTGGCTCTTGGGTGTGTGCCTGATGGGGGTTAGTGGAGGTTGGACCACTGCCTCCCTGCTGCTCGGTCCTGCTGTCCCACAGCCCCTCAACAGCCACCAGTTAGAAACGAAAGGGGAAAAGGCACACGCACACACAGACATACATACATACATACATACATACATAGATACATACATACACCCTCAAGCTCTCAGTCCCTTCTCTGCTGCTGATGCAGGATGAGCGAGCTGAGCTTCCCCTCACAGCTGCAACCGTCACACACTGCTCGAGGGACTGGAGAGGCTCCAATGACACAGCACACACACACACACACACACACACTCTCACATAGGAGCTCTTCAATACCGTCTATTAAATAGTAGGCATGCGAGAAGACACACACTTACTGTGAGAAAAACTACATCAACTATACCCTCCACACCCCTGCTGGGCACAACCAGCTGTCAAACTGTTACTGTTCTCCCTTGAAACATTGCCGCGCTCTTCCCGAGCTTGACTCCGTTTGTCTGCAGACATGTGGCCCGGTGATTTGTGATTGGAAGCCCCAACAGAACAGCAGGAGAAAGAAGACACTTCCTCCCGCCGTCTTCCTCCAGTGCTCCCATAACGACTGCACATTGTCATGCATGCAGTGTTTTGCCCTTCAACTGCCTGTTTCATTACCCTTCCTACTTTATTATCTTTTCAATGAGAAAGTAATTTCCCCCGGGAGCAAACATGGCATCTACATATTTATTTATATTTACATGACGTTTCTTTGTCCGGAAAATATGGGCTTGAAGCGAGAGCTTGGCGGTGAAATAAGAGCTCAGCTGACATTATCATCGTTACTGCTGGAGGTGGAAGTGAACACTTAATAGGATGCTCATTGTCTTGATTCTAGCATCGGGTTCAGGTTGTTATGCTTCTGGCTTCATTCAAGTGCACAGTGAGTGAAGTACTTCCAGAGCGGCGATGAAGCATCAACTGACAATCAAAGGAGAACATTATTCTGTGATAGATTGAGTTTTGTGTAATGCAGTAATCTGCTTTATAGGCCCACACACTGGGAGAGTCGCTGGTCACCAAGGTAATTCTCCCCACTGTCAACTCTTCTGTCCTCTTTCATTTCCCTCAAATAACATCAAGGTTGTCAACGCCATCGTGGTCGTAACTGTATATTTAGTATTAGCTTGTCCCACCAAAGGTAGATGAAGTTTACACTGACTGAAATAATGAAACCTCAAACTCTATTTTTTTATGGCTGCACCATTTCAACAAATGGCAAAATCTTAGATCTTGCATCTTTATGCATATTTATGCATATTTATAAAAAATTTTAAAAAAGAACTAGACTTTCAGCACTTATGACCCGTCACACAGAGCAACTCTCATTGCTAGTTTCAGAACAATGAAGTTGTCTTTTTTTTTTGGCGCATTACTATCTTGAGGCAGCAGAAAGCGATTGTGCCATAGACCAACACAAAAACAGGTCTACAGTCGGTGCAGAATTTTCCTGATATTAAAAGGGCACATTATTCTGACAGTAAGACGGGGCCTCTCAACACGCAAACTCTGCTGGTTAAAAACACGAGGACACGCAGCGACTCTTTCCTCCTCAGTTAAATAGGTCATTGGTGCATTTGCTCATATGCAGTCAAATGGAGTTTTCCCTTCACGATATGCCAGCGACACATTTATTCAACATCCCCCGTCAATGAACAGCGTCGATCAGTGAACATAGTGCCTTCTTAATCATCAATAAAACAATTCTAGGGCTGAACCAAATAGTTAAAAACTTTGAAGCATCATTCAAAAGGTTGACATTCAAATTCTAAATCAACATTTTTCATTCATTCGGTCTCCTTAAAAGGTGGTTGTGTCTCTACAGGATACACACAAAAACAGGATACACACAAAAACGCAGCTACACTTTGGTAATGGTGTCTTCTCAGTTCTTAGTATTAAATCTTCTAGGACCCGTTTCATAACTGCAGCTCGTAGCCAGAAGGCTGCTGCCAGGGTCCTCACAAGCACCAAGAACATCAGCACATTGCACCAGTCCTTGAATCCCAGCATTGGCTTCCTGTGTGTAAAAGCTCTGATTATTATTTTACAATTCTATAAAGCAATAATGGTCTCTGGTTTACTTGTACGTTACGAAGCACCCAGACCGGTTTACTGAGTGTTCCCCAAAACCAAACTTGGTGACGCAGCTTTTAGAGGTCTGCTTCAATCAGGGTTTTCTAATAAGTTAGATACATAACTGTGACTATATTTAGTTACTTATTTTTTCTTTTTGTTGTTACTTTTTAACATCCAATTTTTAAATGCAATTTGAAAGTTTTTCTGAACATCTTAGGGTAGGTTAAATAATTTCATTCATTTGTATGCCCCTGTAAAGCACTTTGAAGTGCCTTGCGTCTAAATGGTGCTCTGCTCTAGAGATAAAATTGCTTCGCCTCCACCATCCCCTGAGGTAAATATCAACCGTCGCACCCCTCTGTTCCTTCTAACTTTGGCTGGCATTCGGTGCTGAGCAGGCAGTCTACGGTGAGTTTATCAGAGGATGGTTTTTATGCAGAAAACAGCTGCCTTCTGCGCCCGGAAACAATCCTGTCAGGTGAAGTGAGAGTGAATACACAAACAGTGTAGCTGTGGCCTCACGACAACGCCATGAGCTAAAAGAGGCTAAATGTCTCCTTCACACTGAAGCAGACGCGCAGAGTTGGGTGACACTCATTTGGTTCATTGTTAATATAAGATATTGATTAAATCGGATTTAAGTTTGCACATCCATGAGATCTCTTGACTTTTTAATGAAGAACCAAATATTTTCATATTTGACAACAATTGTTCATCCTGTTTCCTGTTCATTTAACCGGGAGAGTTTCATGTCCATTCAAGCCTTTGAAGTGCTTCAAATGGCAACAACGAAACATTTAAAAATGTTTTGACAAATGTTTTTTAATGTTTTTTTGACTTTACACACAAACACAAGACAAGACAAGACAAGACCAGACAAGACGAGGCACATCAAAAAGTACATATATACAAGGTATTTCAAATAGAGATATCAGTGGCATGATTTGTTGTTCGGCATTACTGACGGTTTCTCAGCAGAAACTAAATAAATAAAAATAAATAAAAGATAACAGTAGAGAGTGACAGATACTGTATGTACATGCACATATAGATACATATTAGACCCCACAAATAGAATGCTCTCCCATTCCCTGATGTGACAAACAATAGACTATAGGGTTACAACTAAATCTTCCCCCTCCAAAAACTCCATAAATGAGCTCCAAATATCGTCATATTACCCTTTAAATACATATGTATACCATTATGTCCAAAACTTTGTCTCTTTGGGTGTTTCCCAGCCAACTGTACACTTAGCAATAGCAAAAAAAAGATGGTAATATTTTGTCTACTTGAAGCTAAACATAAAATTGCAATGGCTTGGAAATCTGTTCACAGGCCGAGCAAACGGAATTGGATAGAGGGACTGCTACAGTGCCTTGTCCTAGAGAAAGACTTTTACTTCAAAAAGCCAAGTCGCCCTGAATAACCTTCCCAACGTCTGTTTTACTGTGAAGGAAACAAGGCTTTTAGGCCTCAATAGTAAGCACACATCACTTGGTAAAATGGAGTTATTTGTGCTCTGAGTGGTCTCTGCTTTCTGAGCAGGGAATAGATTACAACAAAATGTCCACTTTACTCGGCCGTTGATGCCACTGGTACCGACAGCCTCCTGATGAGCTTATTGTGAACACTCCTATTCTCATTTCGTACAGTCAACTCGGTATCTCACGTCGTCTTTTTCAAGAAAATTGAATCTACAGCTGTGTGACCTTAATAAAAGATTAAAAAAACTTGTTATGCAATCTCACACACAGCTCATTTAATCCTAATGTATTTCAATCTGCGTGTGTGGGCACGGTGCATGCAAATATCCACCTTGAGATTCACGCGTCATCTGTTCAATTATGTTAATGTGTAATGAACGGAGCTTCACAGGGTTCAAATGTTGGTAAAGATTTGAAGTCTTGGATCTATTTAAAGGCAGCAGATGACAGTTGAGGTATTTCATCCTGTATCAAACAAACGAAAAATAGCTTCTTTGCTTTAAAACGATTGCAGATATGAATCAGTTAAAAACAGGAGACCACAAAACTTGAAAGTTAATCGTGAAAGAATCAGAAAATTAACTCTGCTGTATTTTAGGCTCATTACTTAAGCGAAAGCAAAAGTAATTAGATTTTCTCGGATGAATTCTGTCAAACACACCTTCAGCAAACGAGAGAGAGAGCGAGAGAGAGCGAGAGAGAGCGAAAGAGAGAGAGAGCGAGAGCGAGAGAGAGAGTAAATGGAAAAATACATGGGCTGAAAACACAGAGGAACACCTGTCAGACTGAGCAGCCAGATGTACAAATCCAATTCGGCTTCTGGGTTTTACATGTAATACAACTGCTGATATCCAGTCCAATACAAATACAGTCAAAATTAAGTGAACTAAATGTCCTGACATGTCACTTTCATATGGTAAGCCCTGGAAAAGAAAATGTTCAGTAATGCAATGCCATGTTTAAGATGCAATCCTTTCAGTCTGCAGTCGTGTAATTTTTACAGAATGAAACACCAAAGAGGGTTTAAAACATATCCATCTATCTCAAACAAATTATTGAGAAACCTCTCTCAGTGATCACATCTGTCAGGGTCAAATTGATCGCTATAAGCGGACGATTATTATTAAAAAAAAATTCAAAAGTGGGCAGTTTTTCATAAGCTTTGAGGAGACATTGAGAGAAGAAGACTTTCTTTTTCTCGTCATATGCCATATTTAAAGTATAAAAGGGTCCAGCCTCTCATGCGAGTAAAGTTAGAACAAATTAAATAAACATAAGTACTGTAGTTTCACATTTATTTCTCCATATGTTGTTATGAAAAGACCTAAAACAAACATTGTAAATGGGACCACTTGATAATTTAAACAGTATTTGCATTGGAATGATTCTGTCACAAGATTGCTGATCCATATAAGCAATTGATCACTGTGAACAGTTTCCGCTGAATATAAAAAGGCATTTTAGGGATTAGCCAATACATAACAACTTTCATCTCAAAAGGAGTTCATACTGTGGCAACATTTGCATTGTTTGTGAAAAAAAGAAAATAACCTGGGAAGTCAATAAACTAAAACTCTTTCAAATACCAATTTACAGACGAGTGTATCTGCTGTGTTTAGACTTAATTAAAGAAAATTAACACAAAGAAATGCACATGCCGCCTTACAATTACTGTGTAAGCCAAGCTGATTAGAAGCCAACCTTGTCATTGCTTTCGAACATGCAGTGGTGTGTGGAGAAGGAACGCCTGGTTGAGAAAAGAGGTAATTTAGCAACCCCAATTAAAATCCTTGCTAATTAAGATGAGTTTTCTTCCCCTGCAAAGACTATGAGATGAAATATTCAGTTGGGAGCGAACGCCTTTTCATAGTCAGAAGTTCAACACAAATAATTTTCATGTTTTCTGGTTCATCACTCATTCAGCATGCTCCCACAATGGCATGTTCATCATGCTATATTGTATTATAACTGGCTTCACTGTACTTCCTTGGATATATTTATTATATTATTAAAAATAGGTCAAAATACCTTGCAAGTTTATTGTGACTAAACGTCAGTGCTAAAAAAAATCAGGCCATCCAACAGTTCATCCACCCTGCCATGGAAAATGTCATGGCAATCTTAGAGATGCCACAGCAGCCAACAACATAAAAGATAATGCAAAGGAAGAGCCACGATTTTGATATAGCCTTATGCAGCATTTAGGATTAATAGTGCATGTATTACATCTTATAACATCTGGCATTCTCTTGAACTGAGGCAGCTAAACTGTGCGTTTTCTAATCTAAAGTTGTAATGATTAAAATAACAGTGCAACAGTTAAAAAAAATAGTAATACTGAATACATACTTTAATTAGAATTTAGGTACTGCAGACCCTGTGAGACCCGACTACCCACCATTTACTGGATGTTGGTTCCAAGTAATGCGTTTGCAATCCTCTTTTCACAGCTTTTATTTTCTATTGTTTTTTTTTCCTTTTGGTAAAAACGGGGCTCTCGCCCAAAAATGTAATTTAAAAAAAACAAGAATTTCCTTTTAAACTGTTTTTTGCAAAGGCTGTGAATACTTATGTACATGTTATGTTTTCGTTCTTTATTTTTAATAGATTTGCAAAAAGTTTTCACTTTGTCATTATGGGTTGTTGTGTGTAGCATGTTGAGGAAAATAATGAATTTAATCCATTTTGGAATAAGGCTGTAACATAACAAAATGTGGAAAATGTGAAGCGCTGTGAATACTTTCCGGATGCACTGTACACTCAAGTTCAAGCTGTCCTGTATTCAAAGTGTTTTGGATTTGTTTATTTCTTTCAGCTAAATAATCATACTTCTCAAATGCATTGGTGTTTGCCCTATTTCTTTACAATCTCACCTGGATCCTAACATCCACAGATTAGGATCAATGTACGTGAAGCTGAATCTGACGTGCCACTTAATACTCGCTGCTTTTAAACTGTCACATTACCTGCAAATCATTACTTTTTCAGTGAGTGCTTTTAGTTTTTGTCCTTTCCTGGTTTGATTATCCCCATCGTAACTCTTCACACTTTGGTTTTAAAAAAAAGTCTCAGACATAGAACTCAAACAAACTAATAATGTATTGGCCAATATGAGAATATATTATCACAAGTCTTCACAATGAAAAACACTCTTCTCTTAAAATAAAACGCTTCTCTTCGATAATAACAAATTCCTCTTTGATACCAAGGATAAGCGTATTTCAATGAACATAAAACAATAAACAGAATAACAAACTAAAGCCTGCAGGCATTAGGTTATCGTTGGGAAAGAACAAACATGTGCACGGTGCTAAGGTCTTCCCTGATGCCGCTGACCTAGAGCAAAGGTGTTCTTTAATATTCACTCCGTGGTTTCAGGATGCACAACATCAACCTCATCAACCAACCGTTGCGATGTTTGACAGCCACTGTTGCTGCCAATCCGCCGTAACTTTGACTCTACAGCACTCGCAAACATGGCGAAGCCAGAATCTGACTGTTCTTTGGTGGGAGAAGCTGCAGAAACTGGGGATGAAGGCAGAAGTCGTGGGCCTTATAAAGCCAACAGAAGGTGAGTATCAACAGGAAAGTGGGGCTCTACTGGATCCACCCTGCTTCATTATGATCATCCTTCTTTATTATGATCATCCTCTTCCCCAGCCAGGACCAGCACCTCCTGCTCAACAGCAGCCATATCCAAATGTACAAAAGCAAAGGTTCAAACTTTGTCAGGTCTGGATTTTCCAAGGACGTTATGGTTTTGATTTTAACATAAAATACCATCCAAGACACTTCAAGAATATCCACTCAATAAGTAGTTACTTAACAAGTAAGATGAGACACAACTCTATTCGAAAGATCAGCCTTGTGACTCTTTTTGTTGTTGTGTGACGGTACTGATTCCCCAGACAAAGCTGATGTTATGGGAGATAAACCAATCCATTGGTCACCAATTGAAACTGGACGGCCTTCAGCTAATTGGTCATGACTGGCGACCAGCTGATCAGGCTCATATTTAAATTCTCTGTCAGTCAAGTTCACAAAGTCAGCACTCAGTGACACAGACAGTAGCGTCACAACAACACAAACAACACAAAAGTCCAAAACAAGCAGTGGAGGAACAACCTGAAAAACATGTGGAATAACTAACTTAATTAGACAGTTAGTTATGATTCAATCATTCAAGCAACGGACAAAGAGCTTTGACACAATTTACACACATAAAGTTGGTAAAATCTTCTCTTCCTAATCAATGGGATAATGGGATAAACACAGGTAGCAGCACGAATCTCTGCCTGTCTGACTGACATCTCTCAGTGGATGTCCGCTCACCACCTGAAAATTAACCCGGACAAGACTGAACTTCTCCTCCTTCCAGGAAAAGGCTCTCCCACCCACGACCTTACTATTAACTTCAACAACTCAGTGCTGGCTCCGACTCTGACTGCCAGGAACCTCGGAGTGACACTCGACAGTCAACTCTCCCTGACTGCCAACATTACCGCAATAACACGCTCCTGTAGGTACATGCTGTACAACATCAGGAGAATACGACCCCTTCTCACTCAGAAGGCGGCACAGGTTCTGGTCCAGGCTCTGGTCATCTCACGGCTGGACTATTGCAACTCCCTCCTGGCAGGTCTACCTGCTAATGCCATGCACTTTAGTAGCACTTAAATGGCACTTACGGATAGTACTCTGTAGTTTAACTTTATTGAAGAAATTGTACTTGCTTGATTCTTGTTGTTCTGAGTTTGGACTCATGGTTTAATGCACTTATTGTAAGTCGCTTTGGATAAAAGCGTCAGCTAAATGGCATGTAATGTAATGTAATAATCTGTAGAATACTCAATTACTAAAACAGTCATAAGCTGAAGACCTTAATTAAATAAATGAAAACTGTTGATTATTTATGCAAATTATTCAGTATTCTTTCCTGAGAATTAAGTAAGATTACATGTATTTACCTTAATTCTTTTTGTGATTCTTTAATTCTTTGAAAGTCACCAGTATTCATTCAATTACATTTTTTTTTGTATAGCCCAATATCACAAATTACAAATTTGCCTCAGAGGGCTTTACAATCTGTACACATACGACATCCCTGTCCCAGGACTGTCATGCCCTCCTCCTCACCTGCCTACTAGGCTCTCTCTTTCTCCCTCTCTCTATCTCTCTCTCTGTGTGTAGGTGGCTAATTGCTGATGTGAACCTGGTGTGCTGGAGTTGGGGCTTGATTGACCAGCTGCCTTCAAAAGCTCCACTCCTGCTCTCAGTCTGCGCCGGACTCAGTACAAGTTAGTTCTAGCTGCCGCTAAAATGTAACTATTTAGATTCTGAAAACGTCCTGTTGATCCCATGTCCTAACCGTGCCTGTCTTCTTGCTCAGGACCAGCAGCTGGATTATTGCCCCGACTCCAGCTCCAGAGTTCTGCCTGCTTGCTTACCTGCCTGCTTACGTTATTGGACATTTCCAATAAACCTCGGTGACTTTACTCCTGTCTCAGCCTCTGCGTCTGTGTCCAAAACCTGGCCCCCTTAACAAGGACCTCACATCGGAGGTAAAACTCCCCAAAAATAACCTTTCACAGGGAAAAAAGGGAAGAAACCTTCAGGAGAGCAACAGAGGAGGATCCCTCTCCCCGGATGGACAGATGCAATAGATGTCATGTGTACAGAATGAACAGCATTACAGAGTTACATAAACACATTACATGAATATGACAATGTATGTCATCAAACACATTCTCTAAAATTATCAGAGCTTTCCCATTGGTTTTAATATCCTCCATATCGTTGAGGTCTCAAGGTGGCCATGTGGACTTACCTGTGTGTTTAATGTATTAATTACAGTGTTACTCATGGTTGATCTGTTGATCTGATGATCTGTTCACTGTGTCAGCATTAAGTACAATGCAACTAAGATAATTTGACAAATAAGCTACTTAATATTTCTATGAATCCACTTTTGATGTTTCTGGACTAATTTGTTATTACAATGTAGTATAAAATGCTTATTTTGGCTGGGATCAAATTTGTGAAAACTATCAATAATGTTGTTGTTTCAATATTGCTTTCACCATTTTACAACTGCTTAGATCTTCAACCTTTATTGTAATAGTGTTTATCTTGCTGCATAACTGCATCTGCACATAATGAAAGCAGAAGACTGAAAGAGTGACAGGAATACAGTAAATGTGTGACATGTTACAAAACAAGTCAGAACTGTGAAATTATAAAAGACATTCTTCCAGATTCCACTGAGAGAGGTTTTGATATCAATAGAAAATAAGGTATAATTACTGACTATACACAGTAACTGTGTCGGTATGCGCTAATGATTATCATTCACAGTAATAAAGGCGGCAGAAAGCCCAAATCAACAGGGAAAGAGCTTTAATGGATTCAACACTTCTCCGAGTCTCATTTGAAAATACAAATCTCATTATAAGAGCAAGAAAGGGCTTTTGACGGAGTGTGGTGTGACATTTACTTAACTGTCCACACTCTCTGGCTTGTCAACCTTGTCACTTCCTATTTGCTGAGGGAACCATACAGATTCCAATAGACCCAATCTGGTTTGACAGCCTCATGTCCATTAAAAAGGTAACAATGAATTCCACAGAATATTTTCAGCCCAAAGTGTGAGCCGCAGCATAAATCAGAGTTTCACTGAAAGAGAGAGCAGCACGAGAAAAAACACAGGAGACATTCAGATGTAACAAACATCGCAATAGAAATAGAAAATGTAACAATGATGCTGTGCCTGTGTCACAAAACACTGGGACACAAACTTCGTGGCTGACTAACTATGTAATTGGGACAACCGCAAATCAAATGTGAAAGCAGCTGTTTGCGTAAACAGGGTCATGTCTGTTTTCTTCTCGCTGAACACAAATAAATTCATTAAAAAAATATGTTCCAAGAATCATTTACATGCAGCAAAACAGGACGGACTACATGGGAAAACACTGGGATGAAATTGGGACAGCGAGTCATCACCAGTTGGAGAGCAGAGAGCTTCACTTCAAAAAGAGAAAAGCAACGTTATTTCCTCAAAACCGAACCCCAACAGAAAGTCAGGCTCGAATCTAATACATTCTCAGGCCCTGTATGCTACTGATTAGTTATAGACTGCAGGTAGGGGAAAAGAAAAGGAAATAATGTGTTTCCATTAGACGAATCGAGTGTGGATTTCAACGCACTAATGAAGAGCTAATGATAGAGGAGAGTTTAAAATATTCAGGTAGCACTCATCCGCTATGAGACCAGCATTAACATACTCTCGCTGTCTTCTTGTTACCCTTCTTTATGCCCTCAATTTAAAGTCTATTCATATTTGATTTGTTCAGGGATACGACCCCAAAGGGGAGTAAATCCACTTTTAGATGCACTCAACATTTGCAGTGTATCATTACACGTGATTGCAGAGCTGGTTGGAAGAGAAAATGCTGAGTAGGCCTTGCAAACACGTTCCCAAACAAACTGTCCTTTTTAGTGGCGGACAGGAGGCAGAGAGCTGGGTGGAAAGAACTGACCTGTCATTTAAGGCTGCTGAATATACTGTTGCTATAAAACTCTGAATGAATCATTTCTCCTGAGTTTGGAACAAGATGGTTCGTTCCAGCAAGCCTCGTGATAATGGCCACGGATGATAAAGCGGAGAAGGCTGTTAAATGATAAACAACGGTCGACGCCAACAGTTTCGGCTGCGGCCGGGAGAGGATACATTTTCAAACAAACAGGTGTCGGATGTCGAGCCGGTAGAGACTAAAACATATTCTGTAATGGAACATTTCCCCAAAAGAGAGTCGCATCCCATTAAATTGGAGGAAATTGAGTCCTTTTTTCTCCCTCACACTGATGGATGTTCGATCTCGCTAATGGAGGAAATAGATTATATCTCAATCCCTTCTGTCTGATTAGTACGAACAAATACGCTGCCGGGTACAAAAAAGCTGAGCAATAAAATAACATGACTATAATGTGGAAGAAAAAGTATTCAGATAATTTGCCATCAGTAAGTTAAAAAAAAAAGCAGCAAGATGACTATATATAAATACTTAATTATAAGTAAAGTTAAAAGGACTTATAATGCAGAATGGTTACTTTATATTATCATTCAGGCCTATAATACTATTATTACTACTGAACTACTTTGTAGGAGTTCAAATTGTTAAAATTTTTGTTGGGTAGTTAAATCTATAATAATTTCATAAACTGAAATATTTTGTATGTAAAATCTTAACAAGTAACTTCCGTTAGTCAAATAAACGTTGTATATACAGTCTTTGCTCATGACACACAACAACGGTGTGTATAGACCCAAGTTGAAACAGGAAATCTATCTGTAAACTGCAATAAATGTTTATAATGTTTACTTTTTTTTCTGCATGTTTTAACTGAGTTTGGCCAACCGGTTAAAAACTGACACAGATCTCAGTTGCAAACTTGTGGATTAAAATAGTATTATTATTATTATTATTATTACCGATCGGAATAAAAACTAGAGGTTCAAGACATGCACATACAGTATATGCTAGCTGCTAAGTCTGGTTGTACTTAGGCACAGTGGTACTTTAAATGCTAATGTCACAATAACAATGCTTTCATTAAGGCGTTTAGCAGATATGTTTACGGTCTCAAAGCCAATTTCATATTACGCACGTTATATTTGTCTTTCTGTTGTTCAGCCAAAAACGCCTCACTTTACAGCTTTTCCAGGCACGTCCAACTGGTGAGAGGCCCCGGGGTAGAACCAGAACACACTGAAGAGATTACACATGTTGACTGGCCTGGGAGCGCCCCAGGGTTCCCCAGGAGGAGCTGGAAAGCATCGCTGGGACGTCTGGAAGTCCCTCCATAAGTCTGCTGCCCCTGTGACCCGGCCCCGGATAACTGGAATGGATGGCTGGATGGACGGATTATATTTCTCACACGGGAGCTCTTCTTGCTGTCGCAATTTTCTTTCCTAATGCATGCATGCATGCTTCTTGTTTTTGAGTTTTATGGCGGTTGGCAAACAACTTTAGAGTAGAGCGTGGAGCAGGAAATGCATATACGAGGAACAGCCAACGTGCACCCTCCATTGTATTTACCGATACCACTCGATTGTGGTAGCATTCTAACATTTACTAATTAGCACTAAACACAAAGCACAGCGTAGGCTGATGTAAATATCATTCATTTACAGGTGTTTTATATCATAAAACAAGAATGGCACTGGATGAAGTCAGGTTACATTTCATCCTGAGGGAGACATGATTGTCTGCTCCAAAAGAGCAGCAATCATCAAATAGTTGCTAAGACATTTCACTGTAAAATGTCAGCAAAGTTCAGGGATCAAAAGAAAGTCAGTAGTATTTATCCTCTAGGCACTGTGAATGCATTTAAAAACATTTCATGGTGATCCATCTAATAGTTGTTGAGATATTTCAGTCTTTGAGAGACTAGTGGGGATACAAACTATTTACGTTGTTACTTTGAACCAGTTTTGATACACAATTCAGTTGCGTAAAAAAGAAGCAAATTGTACAAAAACATGTGATGATATTTGCTTTGATTATGATTAGATAATAAAGAAGAGTCAGTGCTGCTGATGAATAGAGTCATTGTATCTTGGGACTGCGCGGGTGGCACAAGCAGCACTGCCAACTTTCTTAGACACATCCCACCGATATAGCACCCAGGTGACGGGGACACATTTGATCTGCAGCCTCACAGTCAACTGTGAAAATGTCTGTACACATTTGCTGCTCTTCTCCGAGCAGAAGACTTTGCCCTCTTAGGGCGCAACTCATCCTGAAATCAGAACACACCCAGAGAGCATTGGGGTTGACACTGACAAGATCTCATGAAATAATTATGGTCCGATTCCCAGCCAAACATAGACAGAGAAATCACATGGGACATGGCATCCGTCCAAGTAGTTTCTCATTCAAGTACTCCAGCTTTTTATGTAATATTCAACAAAAACAAACAGATTCTACGAGGAGAACTTCTCTGGACTTTGATCAAGGTTTTCCAAATGAACATGCAGGATCTGTTTCATTTTTGGTGTCAAAGTTGTAGCCAATAATGCTCGCTGCAGTTCCTGGCGTATACTAGCTTTCCTGAGAAAAGACAAATAAATGGCTGATGACTTTGATTAGTGGTTCAGAGAGTGCAATAACCACAGGCGCTGCTCCCTTTAAAGCTCTTTCATTTAAACACAAAGCTGACTACATCAGTGAGTTTCTCCACTAACACCTATAGGAGACGTCCTCTAACCCATAAATAAATAGATGTGTTTCACTTGTCAGAATATGTGGTTAAAACCTGCATTTTTGCAACCGTTTCAACTTAAATCCAGCCACATACATATTTGAAGCTCCACACAAACCGTACCGACAGATGATGGAAGAAAGACTTAAAGATCACTGTGTCTTTTTTGTGCTCCAGTGAGGATGGAGTCCCGGTGGAAAGCAGGTCCTTAATCAAGAGTCTAACCAGACTCATAAACCATCTTGAAAGGCGTCCCTTAAGGCACCTTGCTGGTACCATCACTCTGTCATGATCCTGAATTAAGATATTACAACATGCATGTAATTAACATTTGTATTCAGTCCCAGGACAATATTTCATCTTGATTAAATAAATATTGAGCGACACCTCCATTAGAAATGCTGTCTTTTTTTAAATTGTTTATTTTTTTCCAGCCAAGAGCACACTGGATTAAATAGAGGGGATTTTCAAAAACAGAAAGCAGGACTGGGAAGGTATTTGTGGAGCACAAAAATAGCAAAACCCTATCAAAGCAAGTTCTCTCTCTCTCTCTCTCTCTCTCTCTCTCTCTCTCTCTCTCTCTCTCTCTCTCTCTCTCTCTCTCTCTCTCTCTCTCTCTCTCTCTCTCTCTCTCTCTCTGCAAAATCGAGGCAGTGGCCCTGCTTCAGTTGTGAGCATTATCCATAGTGGCACATCCAGCTTTTATGGGCCGGCCATCAGTGAGCAGGAAGTGAGGAGAGAGCTGGTAGATGTCTGATTTTTTTTTAGGTTTGTCCTGTGAAAGGCAGTTGAAATAGTGAGAGTGATGTCTTGTGACTAACTTTGAGACTCAATTAATCAAGTTCAACCATTCAATGTAGATGTATAGCATGCCTTTAAAAGCTAATTAATTACCGTAATGTTCTTTTTGCTAAATTAATTATGAAAGAAAAGCCATTTAAATACAAGGATCGAGAAGATTGTTGCAGAAGAATGCAGAGAAGGATATGGCGGCTTTGTCAGCATGAGATGACAAAATCAGAACTTTGAAGCTACGACAGCTTCATGCCTGAAGCCAGCTGATGTGTATACTCTCTCTCAAGAAAACATGGGAGCAAGGGAGTGAGACGGGACTATGGGAGAGAAGCTTTGAATCTCAGTGCTGCCATGCTTGGTACCCCCATCAAAAGAGCCCAACGAAAACATGCTCTCTTTTTCCATTAATCTGCACCACTTCCATTTTTCTTCTCCCTCATTACCCCCCGCTCTTTTACTCAATCCCAGAAACGACGGGAGATGTTGAGGGGGACTAAGGCGCTTTCTCGCGTCTCTCGTTTTGTTTTTATTCCCATTAGCCCAGAGTTGTCACAATATACCTGATACCAGCATAACACAGAGAAAATAACAGACAGACAATGAGCGACAAGTAAAAGTGGGGTGATGAGGGACGCAGGGACCGTCGATGATAGCGCGGAGAGGGAAAACAACAAGGAAATAGTCGATGAGAGATGGGGATCTGAGCAAAGAAAGAGCTTAGCTGTAATCAACGAGGGCAAGCTCCACAGGAGGATGCACATTCTTCTGATGAAACAAGTCAACATTTCAGGAAAACTACTCACGTAGACACACCTCTCACCAGATGTGTTTCAGAAGGAACTGACTGCCTGAGCTAAACTTCACACTGTTTTTCTGAGAGCTATCAGTCACATTAATGAAACATGTTGTTGTCATGGCGACGCCTGTATCATCTCTGTGCCATCTTCGCCGTATTTCCGGTGTATTTTGTTTTGTTTTTCCTCACCCTGCCTGCCCACTATAGAGTTACCCTCAGTGAGTTCACCTTGCCATCATCCAACTGCCTCCACAGCTGCTATTTTGACTTGTCATAGCAGGAAAAAGCTAAAATGATGCCTCCGTTCCATTTAAGTGCCAAGCCAACCGTTGTCGGTGAGAAGCATGCACACACCTGTGATTTTCCAACTGTGACAAATCTAAATGTTGGCTACCCTAAAGTAGGATATAAATAATATTGGACGGAGGGATTAGACTCTAAACTGTCTATAGACCGTTTTGACATATTAAAGTATGCGCGCTGTAAATCATAATATTAATGACGGAGAAAATCCATTTTCCTGCATCAGTTTCAGGAATCTGGTATTGTGCATGCTGGCTTACTGTCAAACTGTCATAGCTTACTGGGACACTTGAATAGAACAGAGCCGTTTGTTATTAGTAATACCCGACATGTCAAAATGTCTGCTGTGAAAAAGGCATAATGCTAGAATAAAGACACTTCTTTATTTTCAAACAAAAGATTCTATTCGCCAAGTCAAAGCTGGAAAAAAATTTGCTCCGACGTCTGAGCTTGCACGGAAATAGTAAAAGCACAATTTTAAATGCATTGATCACAAGGACTAAAGTAGTAGGTAAGGAAGTAAGCGAGCCAGAATGCATACACCGTAGTGGCTGA
This sequence comes from Cyclopterus lumpus, assembly GCF_009769545.1. Classification (NCBI taxonomy): domain Eukaryota; kingdom Metazoa; phylum Chordata; class Actinopteri; order Perciformes; family Cyclopteridae; genus Cyclopterus; species Cyclopterus lumpus. The sequence goes on from NC_046975.1 coordinate 16,574,995, forward strand.
TCCAAGTATGACCACGTCAATATTATTCATCTGAAGGCTTTAACGTAATGGTTGAACAGCGGCTGAAACTCTTTTGCCTTCCACCTCTCCAATGTCAGCTTGAGGGGGATGAAGTTTTGACAAAACACTTTTGTATTCCTTCCCACAGCTATTTCTGTCATGTTTCAGCCTGGGTGCAACACCATGAACACGTTTGACACTTTGCACAAACCGGTTTGGCTTCCCGCATACCGTACCTCTGCCTTTTGTCTCCCAGTTTCCTGCGGCCTTTTAATGCCACATTGCCCAAATGCCTGTACTCTTCATTAACTTCTCTGTCGGATGTAGTGGTTTTATCTTCACCCTTAACTTTCGTTTACCTGCACAGACCAACGTTTGAGAAAAGTCTGTTTTTATTTAATGTCCCTGGTCCCAGGAGTCTGCTTTTGGGTCTCACTTCATTAAATGCAACAACGGTACAATCCAATGCGTCTGAGCATGTCTCTCGCCTCGGCTACATAAAAATTTCAGATGCTAAAGCAAAGCAAAACAGTTTCACTCTCACAGCAGCGCTTGAGAGGCCATTCAGTAGCAGACTGCAGGCTAAATACATCTATCTCCCCTGGTTGTTTGTGTGTGTGTTGGCTGCCAGACTGGCTAAGACATTGGCTGTCACTGGGATTTCTGGTCACGCTATTCTGCCTGGTATTATTACACCACCCATCACTCAGGCCCACAGTGTACATTATGCATGCCCCCCGAGGAGTTCATCAGAGGCTGTGACCACAGGTGCTGCGACAGCGCTCTCAATCACAGGCGCCCACGCCGTCTGCTCATCCGACCCCAGTGTGACACGGCAACCCACGGTCCGGCTAAGTTCAGCTGTGGAATCAGGCCCAGAGCTGGGTGTAATTGACCAGCATCCATTCACAAGCAACCACAAAGTAATCTAGAAACTACCTTTAGTGGAGGGGTCTCTGTGAAAGCCTGCGGGTCCACGACGTCCGCCACACAAATAACAACCCACGCCACACATATCAGCTCACGCCTGTCAACTTCAGCACACTCCTGGATAACGGATAGCCAGGGGATTTTATTAACTTGTTTGTTCAATTTCACAGGGCCTCATAACTCCTGCCGCCATCACACATGTGAACACAGAAACTTCTCAAAGCAGCGGAGAGCCTGTGAGCCGAGATGTGCATTTCCACTCTGCCGCTCAGATGTGTCCCGTCATCCTTCACAGCGACAAAAAAAAGGCACATCTTTCTGCTGACAAAGTAAAGAGTGGCCTGCAAGGCTAGTTACCGAATATTACTGCAGTGGATAGATACATGTGATGTTTCACAGCTGTCCTGTGGCCCGAATCCACCGTTCAATCAGACATTAGGGGGAGTCAACATGAGCTGTCATTCGTCCAAAGCAGCGTTATTCATAATGTGGGTACGGTCTGCCACCATCAGAGACATTTTTTGCCGTGCGACACCACTCAAATCCAAGACTTTTTTACTTCACCATTGCTGCTTATAGAACTCGGGGCCCTCTGTGATTATTATTTTAAGCAAATCACACCTGCATATTAAAGTGCAAAAAAGCAATTTCAGTAAGATAACACCACGTTGTCTTTAGCTTTTCAAACAGATAAGCTCCATAGGGAGAGCTTGCTTTGTAATTTCTCTTGGTATTCTCAACTTGAAAATAATTAGTTTTACTTTGTAGCAGCTTGGATATTAGATGTTACACTGCAACTTAAATAATTAAATCAGCACCTGATCTATATGTATGCACATGTTCACAAATTCGTCTGGGGTGCTAAACAGTAATGAATGGTAAAATGCATACTGTCAGTTTGAAGCAACGGTCTTGTAAAACCTGTGCGAATTGATACCGAACATTGAGTTATACAGCTTCCTAGACAAGATAAACTGTAAGTTGCTGATAATATTTTTCCAACCCTGCCCTCGCCTGTCAGTGGGAAACAGAGCATCCCTTTCTTGTAGCATCTGGTGAAAGGGGTCTCATATTTTAGCACATAAATGAATCCTTACAAAGCACGTGTTGCATCACAGAATATGTTTATGTGTTTATTGTGTTTTGGGAAGTGAAAAAGATTTTATAAAATATTACTACATCTTAGAATTTGCAAGCTTGACAGAGAAAAAGAGGAAGATAACACAGTCATAACAAAAGAATGTAGTAATAAAAAATAAAAAAAAACAGAAATGTATTTGCATACAGGAAGAATCCTCATTGTTACTGTTTGCTTATGTGCTGAAAGTTGAATTTTATGACCAAAAGCAAACTTGAATTCCCATTTCTCACTCATAAAGATTAGTGAAAAATTGGACATGTCATGGCAGACGAGGACACAATATTTTGCCAGTTAATTATTATAATTAAAGCTCTTAGTATTAGTAAATGTGTCAGTGTCCATTGCTTTGCATGATTTAGTGTGTTCTCCTCACCTTTTAGTATTAATTATAAATCATATTTAAGTCACAAGCAACCTTCAGTGTCTCCCTTGCCTTCTGTTGAGGTTATGTTGTAACAGACTTCAGACCTCGGGAAATACATAAATGGATAAAGAAAATGAGCAAAATAAAAACAGTAAATGCCTGAAGAATGCAAAACCTTAATATGTCCATTAGCCTCGAGCAAGAATCAACAGAGCTGTCCTCATCACCTCGTGCAGATAACCTTCTCCAGCAAAGGCTACAGAGTAATGAATGTGCTGACTTCTGCAGAGCGCTTGTAGTGTCTGCCTGCAACTCTATAAGCAGGGATTAACTTCTCCCTAATGAAGGGCAACTCATAGCTGTTATTAGGACCGATGGATACCAATACAAAGACCCTCTGTCCATCACTCTCACAATTAGTGCACTCCAGGATTAACAGTAAAGGTGTGACAATGCCTACAGAATGCTAAATACAGGCTGATACACAGCAGAGTGTACCTGACATGTATGTGCCTTTTATAGGTGCACACACTAAAGATCAATGACTCCTCCCCATGAGCCCTGTGTTGCATAGCTCCACTAATGGTTCATAACACATCATAGTGGGAGCATATCTCTCTCTCTCACACACACACAAGCTACTTCTCAGTCACCTCCACTCTGTTTCACGCAGCACACGCGATAATGGATACAGTGAGCTTCCCTCTCCTCTTCTCTCTCTCCCTATGGACGAACTCGGATCTCTTTATTGCACATTACTAATTCTACTTGCCTTCTCGCCTCACAGGGTCCATTGGACCTGGCTGTGTCTGGGGCCGGTCCTGGCCTCCTGCATAATGGTCCGGACTCCTGCCATGGCCATGCTGATGCCCCTCCTCTTCACCTCCTTCTGTTTACATGGATTGTGGAAATCTGGATCGTGGTCCATGCCTATACTTATTATTCATCATTTCTGTCATATTCATTGAATGTGTTGTAACTCTGTAACACTGTTCATTCTGTTTTTCCTGATCCGACGTGAGGTCCTGGGACAGGGATGTCGTATGTGTACAGATTGTAAAGCCCTCTGAGGCAAATTCGTAATTTGTGATTTTGGGCTGTACAAAATAAACTGAATTGAATTGAATGAATGGTCTTGCAGGCATGAAAGGCAGGACACAGTGTGTGATGCGTCCCCGTCCACTACATCATGAGGAGTATCATTCATTCTTGTGGCGTTAACAAGGATTTTGGTTTTGCCCCACCAGCAAACGTTTACAGAAGTCGAAGAATTAATCTGTTACGTAAAAGTACCAATATAACAATGTAAAGATACTACTCAAATAAAAGTCCTGCATTCAGAACTTTACAGAAGTATTATCAGCAAAAGATCTTCTGATACAGACTGATACATTATTGTATACAAGACATTATTAGATGTAAAGTCTAAACTAACCCTAACCCCTAAAGGGTCATAAGGGAAATCTGAGGGGTCTTGAGATAATGTATGTGGCGGAAAGAAGAAGAAAATATTCTGTTTTCATATTTTGGACAGTTGTCCGATCGTTGCTGTCTTGGGAAGTCCTCCAAATTAAACTACAACATACATTGTGTGTAACTGAGTATTTTCTGATCTGAGAAATAATTCTGTATTATAATGTGACACCGCTATGGTTAAGGTTTTAATTAAGCTTAGGCACCAAAATGACTTGCTGAGGTCTGAGGAAAGATCAAGGTTTCGGTTATAATTACTACTCCGGTTAGAATAAAAACCACATGGGGAGAGAATGACCACGGTTATAGGAAATCAACACTGTCCGTCAGTTAAAAACAACAAACGAGCAGCAGCCTCCTGAGTTAGTTTACTGAACCATCTATCTGCCACAACAATACTTTATAATAATGTGACCTTTCCACTAACGACAGCTGCTAGAGGGCTCTGTCATTTTATCGTTAACATATGTGATTTTGTGGCACTGCTGTCGTTATACTTGGGAGGACAGCCTCTGATAAGTTTACCTCTTTGAGCCTTGAACAGCTAGTGAAATGAAACCATCTGAAACAATAAGGAGGAAAGTGACTCTTTGGTGAAGACAATGAACATTTTCTTTTTTATAAATAGGGTTCAATTTCATCAGCTTATCATTTTTTTTGTAAACGCTTAAGCTGAAAAGTAACAATGTAAAGAAGTAAAGAAATGGGATGGAGGGAAAAAAATTCCTGAAGAAATGTGAAAAGAAGGATAAAATTTGTACAAAATAAATATAGTAAAATACAATTACCTTAAAAATGTTTTAAGGTAATGTACAACAGGTGAGGTAGTTTACTTTAAAGCAGACCTTTTAGAAGAAGGAACCTGTTTTAAAACACTAACGTTGTTATTTTTTTCAGTGTGCTGTTGCCACACAATAATGTAACTTATGCATAAATGATAATCACATTTCCTCACAGTGGCCCTTGGTGACATCGCTGTGACATCCACTGTGCATATATATAAATGATGTCCACATCTATTTAAGTGTTACTCACTAACCCACATTATGGTCCAATGTTCTGTAGTTTTTCACAATTTCTCTCCTTCACTGTACGGCACGTTACACATGTTTGTTTACTGCCTATTCAAAGTGACATTAATGTAAAACTTGCATGTGTGCATTGTGGCTCGTATGTAAAATAATAGTTTATAAATCAAATCAAATCGTAGCTGTTACTTCAAGGAAAGCTGAAGTGATAATATTGTAATTTAAGAGTACCAGAGCATCCTTGGAAATGTAAGTCATACAGAGTCATATTCATTTTAATTTCTTCAAAAATTAGTTTATTTTGTAGGCAGTGCACTCAGAGAATGACACCAAAACTGTATTCCCCGAAGCTTTTACTGAAACATGTTGCTGTACCGAGGAGACAGTCGGCATACACTTTATCTGCCTTTATGGTCATCTGTCTGCTGAGGTGAAAGTGTGTACTGGGAGCTAATTGGCTTCAATATGGCATAAAACAAGCCTTTAATCTAACGGATGCTCCCCTAATCACACTGCCCTCCAATAACAATATCAGAAATCAAATTAATGGTGAGAACAGGTCTTGCTGTGGGCAGGCAGGGTAAGTGTGTGGAAATATCTTCAGACTGAGACGAAATGTAATTTGGAGGACAGAGAAGAGGGGAAATGTTCTGAGGGAACTGGAGCAAGCATCTGTCTGCAACGAAGGAAATGTCAGGTCCTGTTCATCTCATCTGAATGGCTGCCTGCTGACGTAGATTTAATTTCACACGCCTGCTAACTTGCGTGAGTGTACACCAGAATGTACACACATAATATTATACATGTACGTGGACAATGGTGGCTTTAAGGTGCAAAGGACAACAACACCAGACAAAACACATTCACAAAAAAATGTTTATGAAACACTTATTATTTTCAATTTGTGAAATGTCGTTTTCTGTTTTGTGAATGTGTTTTTATCAAATATTGCTGTGTTTTCTAATAGGATGCTACATTTCTAAAATGGTATGTTTTTTAAATTTTCAGTTTTGTTATTGTGTTTTCTTCAATGTTGTTGGCCACCGTAGGAAACGCATATAAAACAACATGCTCACACAGCACTAAACCCCCGTGTAAACGTAGAAATTCGTATTTCCTTAAATAGGAACATTGAGATGCAGCGAACATAAACATATCCTTACCTCCCACATATTCCCACTCCAGCGCAAAGACGAACAACCACCCATTTACCCATCTACAACTCAATAAAACACAACCACAGACACACACACAGACACACGTCAGAAGGACAAATAGTAAGGCAGATCCTGTTGAGAAGCTGATCTCTGATCCTCCACCAAGCCCCATTCCCCAAGCATTACCCATCATTCTTGGAGGCGACGGGCAGAGAGAGTGAAGGAGAGATACATGCTAAGTGAAATGGGAAATAAAGGACTGAAAAGGAGTAGTGGGAGATGTGACAGCGAAAAGGGAGAACTAGTGAGAAGAGGGAGAGGACGATAGGGGAGTGCCACATTTGCTCATCCTCAGGCCTCTGGAGTACAACACACATGCATCGAGGCCTCCAGCAAATCACGGGACAACAAGGGAGGAAGGAGAACAAGAAAATGAAAGAGGAAGGCAGCAGATTAAAATGAAAGATGAGATAAGACGATCAAACTGTGACAAGGGAGTAGAGGAGCAGAATTACAGAGGGAAGGAAGAGTAGAAAGAGGGAGGAAGAAAACGTGATGTGGAACATGATGCTCCCAGACGCCACTGTGGTGGGTCTTGGACACACTCGGGGACATTCAGGGTGGGTGGACAAGCAGAATAAGCTGCCTTGAACACAGATTAGCAGAGAGCCACGCGGGCAGTGGAGGACGGCAACACTGAGCTCTGTAGCTTCTGTGGTCACATGAGGGTTTTAAAAACCTAAAGCACTCCTATGATGTTGACATATTTAGTTTCAGATGCACAAAGTAATCATGTGCATTCGCTTTATTAACACACGGATTACGATGTACAGCAGAAAATGATGACGTAAAGGTTACATTGTAATATGTGGGAATCAGCATAGAAGGAGGAATTATGGGCTCGGAGCTCTGGAGGGGATAAACCTTGGAGAAACATGTTGATGATAGTGCTTCATGCTATTTTGTTGATTAGCATTGGAGTACAGTGGCGAGGACGCTGCCACGTTAGCTCATTGTCAAACACACTCGGCTGGGGATGTCCTGTGACACAGGAGTGCAGCAACATGAGGCGAGGCTAATTCAGCCGTAGAGCAGATGAACAAAGAGGGCACAACGCTGGTTCGTATCATAAAACGTATGGAATACACTTGCATACCGTCAATCATCAGCTATAATGCAGCGGCCCACTGCTCTCTCACTGACAAAATATAGTAAACCCTTTTCAAATGTCTTGGAGCGAGGTAACATTTTAACAGGCTGCAACTCCAAAACCAGATTCCTTGTGCGCAGCAGATGAGGCGAGACAATGTTCCCTTATGCCACACCAGTTGGATGACTGAGTGAGCACTGTGCACCGCTAATTTCCCTTGCAGCCCAGGGCATGGAGCTAGGTCTACGTCCTCAGAAACGCTGCAACCTCATTGGCTGTCTCTGGTCTATTTTCTGTCCAGCAGCTACCTTTTATGGCCTTCATGAGGCTTTCTTCTAGTACTCTCACCACCCTCTGTGGTGCTCTGAGGACAGGGCTGAAGCTCAGTAATTTGGAGTTAGAGATAAGGGCAGGCGGAGGATATTACTCGTGGGTAGACAATGATTGAATCGGATCCAGAGGGTCAAACACACCTAGGCTGAATGAGAACTCGGCGGAAACCCAGAACCCATTTATTTAACTCGGAACAAAGGCAGAGTGCAGGAGGGACGTGGTGATGAAATGCAGCTGGAGGGGAAAGCGGGGAGGAAAAATAAAGGACGCCGTGACTTGCATCTCTTTCTGCGGTCATGTAAGCCTGATTTGTGTGTAGGAAGGAGACCTACAGGGATATCATGTCGGTCGGGTCATTTCAGGGCTTTCTGGAAGCAGGACACATGCAGAGACAGAACAGTCGAGAGACGGGGATGGAAAAGGGAGAGAAAAAACTGAAAGGAAACGAGAGTGTGAAGAGAGGTATGAAATGAGTTACAAGGAGCATTTACAAATGTTTTTGTTTTTGTGGGTATTTTAGATTTACCTGAATGGAAATGCTTAATACTGGGGACTACTTTCACACAATATTTAGCCAAACAAACATTTAAAGCAGCATTAGTTTACTTTTTTGGAAAGCAGAACGAAATGCAAACACAACATTGACATATTTGTAAGAGGAAAATGGCGATCGTGGTCACTCACAGACGTCAAGTAGACAGAACAACATTGGCATTCATTTGGAGTCCTTTGTTAAGTCGCCCAATGAATGTAAAGCAATATCCACTCTCCTTTTGGATCTATTTTGGTATCCACCAACTCCTGTGGGAAATATCTGCCCCTACAGATAATAAATGCTCCGCTAACTTTATCTGTTTGCTGAGCTTTTTGGTTGAAAACTTATGAGAGCAGAAAGAAACAACAGCTAAATAAAACAATGAGCTGAAAAGTACAACACAAGGCTCATCAGTAGAACTCTCTCCCATATCACGTAGTCATAGTGCAGCTTGAAGAAGTTGTGTCCTTACGCGTTCCTCTCAGCTCATCAGTATGTGTAACCGACTTGTTCAACTGCAATGTTATGCTTTGCAGGCAAGACAACATTTCATACTCAACGCTGCTTTATCCTCTGCTTCTCTTCGCCTCACTGAGAACGTACTTTGAAATGCAGTTGCTGAGTTTGACACAGTTCAGTAGACGACACCTGGAGCCAGAATCAAACTAGTCAATGGGCTTTAAAAAAACAGCTCTGATCAAACCTCATGAGATTACTCCTGAGTCCTCTGGCATCTCTGTTTGTGTGCGTGTGTGCGTGTGTGTGTGTGTGTGTTTTGAGAGTATTGCATGCTTGGGTGGAGAAAATGTCTCTTTCACATGAAAAATGCACACATGAGCGACCCCAGAAAAAACCAACAAGCATTGAAAAATATCCCAAAAAACAAGACCACATAATCTGTGCCTCCACACACAAAAAGAGAAAATCCAGAAGCTTGTCTGCATGCCTGATAGTTACCCAGCGGTGAAGACGTGATTGACGTGGCTGCAGGACCAGAGCCTCCCTGGAATCGAGCCAACTCTTGTGTGGCTGCCCTGCGCTGAGGGCGGAAGAGGGCTTGGGGAAGCCTGGATGTGGAGTAACAGCAGCAGCAACCTCCTCACTCAGGCTGTAACCTGCAACACAAAGAACAGGGTCAGAAACTCCACCCCAGTGGACTGAAGGAACTTTGATAAGAGGCTGAAAAAAGGAATACCATTTAACAGCTGTCTTTTAGAGTTTAATCCTTTATTTTTGCTGGAATAAATGCCAACGTCTCTTCTCGGCGCTCCCATTTTCCGACAAGCCCGTTCAGACCTGGGAGGACAACAGTAACAGCGGGGGCCTTAAAACGCATCAAGCATAAAGTAAAGGTTTCAACCAACCTTTGAGAGAGATAGAGTTTGATGGCTGGGCTCTAACTCAGCAAACCTTTGTGACTCTGGCCCGGTTTTTGGGCTGTTTATTATCAGCAGACAGCACACTCGGGCCTGGAATATGGGACTGCTGAGACGCTGGGTGCTGGCTGCTGGGAGGAAACAGGGACTGGGGCAACGCAGGAGGAATGCCAATGAGAGAGATTGCTACTCTGGCACAGCACTGCAAAGCCGCTCTATCCCGGCCTCAGGTTTGATGGCAATGTTAACAGCATTTCCTCTGATTCCACGCCTCACATCCTGACCATTAACCGACACTAATAACCACATTAATCTGCTTTGATTCGGCCCGATCGGGCTGTTTGCGCAAACTGAAGAGGTTGGAAACGAGGGCTCTTAAAAAATAAAGAGGAGGATATTTAGAGAATGTACCGACAGTTAACAGGTTGCCTTAGAGGTGTGTTATATTTCCAATCAATCTAAAGGGGAGCAGTGCAGAGGTTGGCAGGAGAAAGGAGAGCACTCCCTAACCGTTCAAAACAGATATAAAAGTTTAATGTCAAGCTTGCAGCAAGCAGCCAGCAGAAAGGACAGGAGCTGAACTATTTTCAGAGTAGTAAGTGGCATTCATAATTCACAATATAGTTTAATATGAGGAAATTGAAGATTTCTTTGCACTTATTGTGTTCCTCTTCTTGTCTATAATGCTCGTTAGCATTGATAGCCACTGTGTGTGCGCGTATGTTGCTTTACATGTGTGTGAGTAACAGAATATTTAATTGTTTAATGCGCTCGATATGCTAAATTTCCATGTGAAATCCTGCGAGGATCCCAAAATGAACAAAATCAGACGCCAGCACAACAGCCATTTCAATCTGAATAAATCTTCCTGTTCGCTTTAAAAAAACGAGACGTGATAATCTGAGGATAATAATATTATCAAAAGTTGCCATAGAAATTCATGCAGTTGCAGTCGGAACACCCAGAGGGAACCGGGAAACAGCAGGGAGCAAAAGAGATTGAATACAGATATTAAACATGCAAGCACTAACAAAGCCAGGCAAGGTGAGAAACTACATCAAGCCATTATTATTCAACTCTTGAATGTTAAATGGATCAATGTTAATAACATTGGCCCGTAGAAGGCATGCACAGAAGGTGCACACAGACGTCTGCCAATGCAAGTAAATAACCAAACCAATGCCACTCTACATAAACATGTGACTTCGATTGAAACACAAATGAGAGCGATAAGCCATAACCACATTAATGGCAATAACAGCTCCCGCAAAGAATAAATGTCCACTTTACTGAATTACACAATAAAGCAACAAGAAATCACTGAGCTCACTGCTGCTGCTGGAGACAGAAAACAATATAATGCTGCACGAGGAAGATGTTTATGTCAGTGGAAGAAAGTATTGCAGACTGATAGAGATTAAGAGAAAAAAATAACTGAACTAGTTAATTTTTTGGAGCTGTGAACTTAGTTCAAAATGTTGAATTATGAACTGAACTAGTTCATTTAAAAATGTGTGAACTATGAACTGAACTAGTTCATGTAGAAAGTGAACTTTCCCAACACTGTTTGTCATTACCTAGCATATTGATTACTTGGTAAACTGAAGCCATGTTCATTTTAATACCAAGTTTATTTGTATACAGTAGACTAACTTTTTACAGCAGTGAGGAGGACGTTGATGAGGTCCAAGAAGAAAGGATTCAGGGAAAAACACTAAAAATGTGGGTTGGCGGGTGGTGATCATAGGAAATACACCTTTTTTATTCAACGTTCATGTTTTTGTTGTTCGATGAAAGAATAAAGTTCTACTCACAAAATGTCAAAAATGTCATTTTTAAAAGTTGTATTATAAATGTTTGCATGCATGTCTGCTTATGACAAGGTAAATAAAGGTTAAATTACCCCAAAATTTCCAGTTTATTCCTGTATATTCCCGTTAATTCCCGTGGAAAGTTTCCAACTTTGAATATTCCGGGAATTTTGCAACCCTGTCTGTGAGAAATCTAAATCTAAATGTACAGGTTATGCTGATGACAAAATAAAGAGTCCCAAGAAAATGTGCTCGTCTAAAGTTAATCTTCAATATGAGATTCTGACTCTGTTTTAAACACCCGTTTATGATATTATTAATGTTTTTTCATTCAACATCCCCTTAAACAAAGCAAATATGTATAAACTCGCTGCTGTTCAGAATGTAAATGAAGATTTTAATTTTGTATCATGAGGTTTACGGGTTTCACGGAAAACCAAAGAAACCTGGTGACGGGTGAGAAAGTGACAAACTGAAAATGGATTTTAATTGAAAGGCAAAATGCAAAGAGACTCCTCAAAGATTCATGTGCAGGAGCTCCTTCAGCGTATTTTCTTTCCATTTCTTTTGCCTCTCTTTTCCCTGTGGTTGGTATTAAGTCATTCTTAGACCTCCCATTTCATTTGAAGTTTCTAATGACTGAATCCACCTGATGCAGAGAGACTCAGGCTGTCACAGCCTTTATTCTACTAGTTTCATACAGTCACTGCATTTTTCCATAGAGGGCTTCCTTCATTGAACTTTCTTAAAACATTATTCATGAAATTCATAATCTGAATTAAATGGGTATCTAGTCCCTCGACTGGACAGTCCAAATTCAAACAAAATGATTCCAAATAAATAGTTTATGATTATTTTATTCAGTTTGAGGTTTTGTTAACTGGCCCAAGACTCGTGAATGTTGAATTCAAAGAAAATAGTTATATTTTATATAGTTGTATGGTTTTATCTTGATACAAATGGTGAAATGCTCTGATGTTACCATCTAGTACAGTGGTAGATATTTATGTTTCTGACCAATGAAAGAACCTCTTTATGAGAACAGAAGCAGGACTTCAGCTCTATCAATGTGAAGAATCCATTAAATGAAATATAAGTTTCCCCTATGCCTGTCAGTTGTGCCACATCTTTCAGCAGCCATAGTCAAACTACTTCTTGTCAATCATAAAATTCGAGTGAGTTGGAATATAGTGTAATTATAATTTTGGAAGAATATGTATGTATTCATTCATTTAATCATTCACGTATATTAAGATGCTTCCTGTCATTCATATGATTTACATTGAATCACTTTTTGTATTAGTAAAGTAAACAGTTCTCTGCCTTATGATTATTAATACATTTGTTGATCCGACTTGTCAGTAGTGGAATAAACCAAGTACATTTACTCAAGTACAGTACTTAAGTTAGATGTTTACGGTACTTGTATTTTCCATTTTTCTTCTACTTTATACTTCTACCGTACTACATTTCAGAAAGAAGTATTATACTTTTTACTACATTATTTATCGGATAACTTATGTAACAAAATTAAAACGATGATTTTGATCAGAAATGAACCTCTCTGCATAATGAGTACTTTTACTTGTTATGCTCTAAAGTATATTTTGATGCCAAAAACAAAGTCGTAAAAAAAAGGAAATGCTTGAGTTTTTCTACTTCTACTTCAATAAAATACCCAAATATTTCTTCCACCGCTGCTTCATGTGTGTGTCTGTGTTTATTCTCTGTGTTAATGTCTATAGAGTTTGTGGTTACTTTACTGTTTTCAGGGTGGGTGTTTAAATGCATCGTCCTGTAATTTTCTAAGGAGATGTGCTAAAAATACTTTGTGTTTTCTAGTGGGAATGCACAACATAATTAAAAAACCTGGCAAAGGGGCTCAGAAAGTTCAGACGAGCCAGGCGAGGACCCTCGAGGATCTGCTGCTTCAGTCTTGAGCCTTGCAGACTTATCATGAACCATCACGGTGGACATTGGAATATCGTGAGTTAGCCCTCCGTAATCAGCCCTAAATCGGGATTCCTCCCGATCCTCCTGATTAAGAGTCGGCCACTGGGCTTTTCATCAATGATTAACATGTTGTTGGGAAATATAAAAAGTTGCTTCACAATATGTTACTTTAAACCACTCAAAGAAAAACTGATACTGTACATTGTGTGAATATTGCATGTTTTACACAAGGTTTTATTGAAAAGATAATTCATACAAAATAATTATATAGAGCATTTGCTTTAGTAGTGAAAAAGCCAAATGTCATGCCCTTGACATATACACACACATACCAACAGAAAGCCAAAGAGGTTGACGGCTAGATGTTAAGTGCAGCTCTGTAACTCTTTCCCGCTGACATCAAACATGATGTATTACTGAATACTAACGTTGCCTCTCCGATTCCTGCTCACTTCCCCGGTGGCCACACTGACCCCTGAGCGTTTACTTGCCTCAAACAACATTTCAAAAGGGATTCAATCTGTCCGGGCTCTCACGGAGGGACACCAGGTTGTCCAAAGCCTCTCTCTCTATAGTGATGAAAGGGGCACTCACTGCCCAGAGCAATTCACACACATCCTCCTTCAGCGTTCTCTTCCCAGTATAGAGTCGTATGAGAGTTTAGTCATATAGCTGCAGAGGGCTGCTTGTCAATTTAAATAGGACAGCACACTAAGGTGCTCTTCAACCACACAACACAATTCATCATGTACAGCGTTAACCCCCAACTGTCACATCCATGCTGGCCAGATAATGACGCATTTTGTCATTGGGGATGAGTGTGTTCAGAAAAGTCTGTTTCAGAGGCAAGAAATAGCTTTGGATGAGAGTGGTTCAAGGTTGGAATTGACAAAGTTGAATACAATGTATTGTAGAGGATTGGAGATACAAATGTGATTGTTGGTCACAAGAAACAACTAATGATAAGCATCCTATTGACAAAGAGAAAGGGAAATCCCAGACGCACAGAGTTTGAAAGGTTGTATAAAAGAGCATCATTTAAAGTAGAAGGATTGTCAGTGAAATGTTTCCAGTGAAGATGAACAAGCAAGGAAAAATGGAAACACAGGTCGAGAGATTAACACTAAGTACATTAAAGATGTAATAATCCTGAATTAAAATGAGTTGCACCTTATAAACCTACTCATACGTAGAGATTAACTTTTACTAATGATTTCACCCAAACTGCAAAGTGAACTGCAACCGTCTCCACTTCCTCCTTCTGTACAAAAAATAAATATCAGAAATCACTTGGAGCCAGAGTGAGTATTGATCGTGGGGCTGGATCCGCAATAAAGAGCCAATCACAACCAAACACGTCGACAACTCGCGAACCACCTAGCCGCTACGCTAGCAGCACCACGGTAGCTGTTTGGCTAGAAAGACATAACTAACCGTAATACTATGAATGCTTTCATGATCATATTGACAATTCACTCCCTCCATACCCTGCACTAATGATACTCAATGCAAAATGATGATCAGTAATAAATAAACTATTGTTAATTTTGCATAATTGTTGATTTTGCATCTAAAATAAATGATGCGTTACCGCGTTGTTAAGCGACAGTAGTCTGCACGCCATGGACTCAAATGAAATGGCAGACATAGTATACAATAAAATACTGCTTCCACCCAAAACAGAAGATGAAAGTTTGATACATAACAATAAAGAAAATCAATAATATTGTGGAACTGAACACTAACTCAAGATGAAGCAATATGGCACGGTGGGTGTGTGGGATGAGAATTTAAATGCTGGGAGGACTTTCTGTCATTCACAATCATTTAAAAAAAAAGTCAGCAATCCTGAAGCGGGTCCCAGCAGTCAGGTGTTGGAATAAGACGTATCTTTACCATTATACAGCAGCTGGCTCCCAGAGCGCACCAAGTCTTAACTGGACAAATCTATAGTGTTTTAGAGTTATCAGCACAATAAGTGGCCAATATGATTCATCCGCCACCAACGATAAAAATTGAGCTGCTGAGTTTACCTATAAGTCTATTGTGGGGTTATTGTGCTGTAAGTTGGTTGTTAAGATAACATTATTGTCACCTGTGTTGTGGCTTCTGCTGAGCAGGCTTAACAAGAGCTAGTGCTGCTTTTGCCTGCAAACATTATTGTATTTTATAAAAGCACTTTTTCAGTTCAATTCAATACAATTCAATAAGTGGCATTCATCCCCAGTGGGGTAATTAAGCACAGGAACACAATCTCAATAAAATACACAGAAACAGTGAAGTACAATGATTAGATAAAGATGGTATAAGTACAATATAATGGCCTAACATACTTTTGTGTTCTATGGATTGTGTAGATTGTGTAGTTTAAATTAAGGGAAATTGTACTGCTACTCTACAATTATATTTATTAAAGTCTGTTTCCCACTTTTGGGGAAGCTCATTAATCCCAGTGGTTCAAAACGTCAAATCCCTCGTGCACAAAGCCAAATAAAGAGTTTACTCAACTTGCTGTGAAATAACTTGATTGGCCTGCAGAGAGCTGGATGGTCTGAACCCCATCCAAGATGTTTGGGATTAATTGAAACACCGACTGTGAGCCAGACATCAAGAGCTCAACCTCCCCGAATCCCTGCAGCCAGGTTCGAAATCATTTGGTATTACATCCCAGAACAGTGGAGGCTGTTGCAGCAGCATATTAATGCTGTTTTTTGGAAATTTAATTCAGACATCCACATTCCCCTCAGGATGAAGTGTAATCACTTTGATGATCCCTTAACTCCTCTACCAACATCGGCAGATCAGAAATTAGTTCATAACTAAATACCTGAACTAAAGATTTCCTTATTAGCTCCAACTTCATTTCGCGTTTAGTAGAAATCAGAAAATGTCAGCATACTAAGATGTTAAAGAAGATGGCAAACTCATGTGTTAGCAGCATGGAGATGCTAACGGGCTGTAGACTGTGTGAAAAGCATCTTTCCAGCTCCAGTCAACGTTGTCAATCCAACAGCATGCAGCAGGAATGCAGAATAATCAGAACTATGAAATGGAAAATCCTGAACTGTCATATTTCAAATGAACATGATGTAGCACAGCAGAACATATCTACAGAACTTTCTTCACCAGCTCATCTGTTTTCTCCCCCTTTCTTGTCAACAAGAGTCAGTGTTGGAATAGAGTTGAATAAATATCTCCCCACAGCAGCTCGGTGGCCAGCAGAGATGACAAGCCACGGGGAGCAGGTCCTCTCCATGTCTGCGTCCTTGCTGTCAATCCATTATTCATACCTAAGCATGACCGACATTCGGGCAAAGGTAAGACAAGACAGTCTCAGAGTTTTAGTGCCGCTGAGGTCATACAGTAGTAGCAACGGGGGTTTGCCCTCGGGGGTCAAGAGGCTGATGAATAATAGCAGTATGATGCGCCCACTTTAGCACAGATGGCTGCAGTGTCAATCAGAATCATAACCCTTGCATTGTCTGTGCTGCTCTTTACACATTACGCTACCAGCAGAACATTTATTCTAGCACCGATGCAGTGACTGGAGGGAACCATGGGTCTGCTTTGCAGTCGGGTGAGCGCAGTGTATCTCAAAATGTAAAAGCAATGAGAGAAATATGTTTTCTCGAGAGTGAAGAAGTGAGGAGACATGTAAAAATGTAGAGGCGAATGTTTCCACACACTTCTTTGATGCTCGGTGTTCTAGGAGTTTTCATTTCATTCCCCATCTCGTGTCTCTCACGTAACCCCAACTGCAATCTAACCTTTTTCATGTGACAAACAGGTACATTGTTGTGTCTGATTGGTGCTATTGTCACATAATCAGTCGAACAATCATCACATAATTCATGTCTTAGAGAAACAATCTGTGTTTCAGGCATGGTGCTAATTTGTCTACATTTTAGATGACTAATAACTATACCTCAAGTACCCTGAATATTGCTATTGCCATGGACTCTGAGGTTTTTTTTGGGCTGGGTTATGTGATTGTGTACATAACATCTATAATTCCAGTTGTGCAGCATTGGCAGCAATATGCCATGTGTGCAGTTACTGCTTCAGTTGTCGCTTCATTCCCAGACGACTCTGGGAACATGTTGACTGGGCTGCTGCAAGACTTTCTTTAACTTTGAACAATTCAAGTTTCCTAATGAGAGGACATTATACGCTGCCCAGTCAGACGAGAAGATCTTTCCTCTAAGTGTTTGGTGACCGGGGCTCTCCAGAGGGTTGAGATTACTTGCGGGCCATCTTCTCTGGTAATGAACCCGGTCTGTGTACCAGAATGTAGCTGAAGGGGTACAGTATCCATCTGAAGCCTCCTCCTGCTGATTGCCCATCTTAAAAAGACCTTTTTTTGCTCCACTGGGAGACAACCACAAAACTGCATAGCTCCTTATGAATAATTATGATGACACCTTGTGTTACTGCAGTCGTTGATAGTCCGTTGTCATAAATATGACCAATAAATCAGTTTTACCCCACATTAACAATGCCCCCAATACTCAGCAATTGAACAACAACTTAACTGGAAAACAGAGGTATATTAGTGTTGCCAAACTTTCTGTGTTTCTGTGTGTTTTAACTGAAAGTGTTTTCTCCTGCACAACTTTGTGAACCCCTCCCTCAATGCACAATCTCCTTGTAGCCCTCAGGCACTGCTCCAGTATCAGCTCACCCCACCCACATCCCTCCATTAACCATGAGTAAGACCTTTTCTGTCCGTCTGTGCTCAGCATACTTAGACTTCTTTAAAATTGAGCTAAAAAAAGGTTTTACAGTGAGTTCTAACAATGTGCGACACACACCTTGACACAGACAAGCACCTCATGTCAGCACTATTCATTCAGATAACGTAAAATCCATTAGAAGTAATTGCATTTTTTATGAAGCTCCCATAGAAGTGTGCAGTGTTTAATCAATGGGAAGGCTTTCATTTTCAGGAAAGGTCACAGGCTTTGTGAGAGGTTGTCTTGCACACCTCCTTGAAGGGTCATCCAGGTCTATTACACTGCAGGTTAGCATCACGCCACAGCCTTATGATCACAGGGAGGCCTCCTTTCTCCAATACCCTGTGTCTTGTCTTATGATCACCCACCCGGCTGCTATAATAGGCTTTATGTTGACTGTGGTAGATTGTCATCTCACTCTGGTTGATAGGTTTCCACATGCTACGCTATCTCGAGGCCGTACACACCTGAGTGGAAGGGGTTAGTACTACATTTTATTTTGATAAATGAGGGACAGATGGACAAAGAAGAAAAGAACAACTAAATATTGTGGTGTTAGATAGCTTTTGGTCCTATGGAAGAACTCTGTACTGCAAATTCCAACGAGTTAAAACTATAGGATCACAATCATCCACAATGACCTCACAATGATCCTCTGGAACAACAAAGCCAAGCATTGCAGTAAGAAGCGTACAGCATAGCTACATCATAAATATTTACTACCCACATCCAAGGGTATAGGAAGCAGGGAGAACACAGGGGACACATCCACTCCAGTGCTAAAGAGGATTAAGTTGTCCCAAAACAAAACAAAGAAAAGCATAGATTGTGAACAGGGTTTGAATGGTGACATCCTTCCCCTCATCGGTAAAGCAGAAACACCAACCATTCACTTGTGACTTCAGGCTAAGAAGAATGTAAGCTGCACTAATCAATACTATTCATATTAACAATGGTTCACATAAAAATGAGTTATGTCAAAGATGTTGCTCAATGTATTGACACTGCTGGGAATTATCACATAAATCTGCAGTTTCCATCAGCTCAGCCCAGTATACCTTGAAATGATATGCAGCTCAGACAATTCTGCCTTACAATGTACTTCCAATGCTGGCTAGTGATGGACGTTAAGTATGTCTGGCTTGTAGCACACACAGGAGTGTGTTTAACATCACGGATCTACCAGTAATGTTTGTGTTTTCTTTTTTAAACATAACCATAGCCTTTACCTAACCCTACTGAATTTGACTTGCCATAACCACAATATTTCCATAACTGAACCATCGTTGGTATGTGCTTAAAAGATTAAATAAAATGTAAGAGTTGGCATTGAACATAAAAAAAAAAAAAAAAAAGAAAGCTGCCATAGATTGAAAATTGGATGTTTGCTGAATCGTCCCATATAGATGTTCTTGTCTGGTAATAGGTTTGATCTTTTAGCAATTGATTGGTTAAAGTTGTATAAAGTAAGTCATTTATAAAATATGTAAATACACTTTTCAACAGGTGCTAATGATAAACAATTGTCAAGCTATTACATGATTTGTGACGTGGACACAACTGCTCTGCGTTCCGAGCTGAATCCTTAGCTAACAACAACAAACCATCACCGCTCGATAAATGTAAAGTGGGATTCAAGCGAGCACCACTGCCAAATCATCTGTACTCTTCTTATTTTGTTCACACTTGGTTTTCACACCACTCCACAGCAGCTAATAGCCACATCACCCACATATGCAGCAGAAATATGTCAGTAAACCACTTATTGTTAATATTAGTTTTCCTTGCAAATGGTGCAGAGCTCCCTCACAGCGTCTTTTGTCCATGTTCGCTGTACAACGGCAAGGCATCATAACTCATTCACATGAGCGGAATGAGAAGCGGGCTTGATTTATGCAGATCACAGACAGACTCCTCAACCCCTGAGAGAGAAAACAAGCAAGTGGGAAGTGCTTGTCCAGGTTCCAGGAATTAGCTGCCGAATATCAGTCATCTTCCTCCTCCACAGCACGCAGCAAAGTGACAGAACAAGAGCTGAAGAGTGTCGTTACGGCAAGTGTTGGATTAATGCACAGGCCAGAAAACAGCTTCCACTCCACCAGACGATGGCGTAGAGAGGGGTACACAGTAGTGAGATCTAATTGCTAATGAAACTGCCTCAAAACAAGGAGAGAGGAATACTTTCTTCCATCTTTAAAGTTTCCATCTTATTTTTTTATTAGGTTTCAAATGCGTTTGCTAAGACGAAAAGAAAACCCCCTGATTGGATCTGATTTGAGTAAACAACAGTCATGAGTGCCTCCGTTGAAATGTGACTCAATGCACTGTTGGCTCATTGGCAGAAAGTATATATACTCCTCGGTCCCATTTGGGGTATTAAAAGGGCACTATGGTGCATACATTTCAAACTCAGACTACGGACACTTAAATAAAATGACAGTAGATAAATATAACCTGCAGAGAAAATGGGGAGTGATTTTGAACACAGCCATAGAATATTTCTAAGAGGAAAAACTACAAATGAAAAATAAATCCTACATCCATCAACCATAACTGCTCTCCTTCAAAGGCAGCCCATATGAAAGAGTGGCAATCCTAGCACATACAGGACACACACACACACACACTTTCCATGTGTGATTTACAGTCCTTCTCTTATGTTTACTTTCTAAAGTTTAAATCCAATCATGGCTGCCATGTTGAATTGGAGATGAGGTGCTCTTCATCAGAGCATTTCACCCCCTTTCCACCACCTCCAACCGGAACCTGTCAGAAGTCTGGCTGAGGACGTACAGATGCCAGAAAACCTTGTCTTTGTGCCAACTTGGCACGCTGCCACTAAAGCACTGAGGTAACAAGACTTCCTGGGGGCTGTTCCTTGCCCAAATCACCAGGTTATGTTCCCGCTACGTCCGTCATATGTTTCCCAGTGCTTCCCCCTTTTACACTCAGGTCTTTGAAATGCCAGAGTTCAGTGGGAACCATGGCGGAGCTAAGCTGAATGTGGCTGAGTTATGTTGACAGATGCATGGCTCCCTCCCGCTGCAGCCCACACCACCCACACCACCTCCGCACAAAACAAAGTGACAATATAAGATGGATGATATTTAGGAGGTTTTTTTTGAGGAATGAAATTAGCCAAGGTTAAAGAAGGAAAACCAAATGCAATCAGGGCATTGATTTTCAGGTAGAAAATGTCTATGCGCAGATCGATTGGTAGCAATAAAGAAAGAACATTAATAAGGGAGCTCGCAGTGGTAGTGCTCTACACGAATACAGCATCACTGTCGGTTTATTTTCAGTTCAGAAATGCAGCGTTCAGATGGAGGCATTTCCAGCCCCACTTTTCCACACAGCTTTTCACCTGTGGCGAGTCAGACAGTTCAGCATTTTACTTGAACACTTAAATCACAATTCTTAGAAACAAGCTCAAGCACCTGTCCCTGTGAGTCTTTACATCCCTGTTTTTACTCCTATAGCATCAGATGTATCTAATGCTATAGTTCAACCATCCATCAGCTCTTCTGTTGAAGCACACCGGTAGATTAAAGGTATCTTTCCATTGTGTACCTAGAGCCAGGAGAACGCTAGCTTAGCTTAGCAAAAAGCTTGACGCAGAGGGAAAGGGCCAGCAAAGTTATATCTTGTTTGTCATTTTATGCACAATTAGTTTTTTTTATGGGACTATCATGGCGACGGTAGTTCCGTGAAACCACCACAACATAACTAACCTCCTAGACGTTATCATTTTTACACTTTGGTAAGATATGATATGAACAAGCTTTAGCAGTGCTGGAAGATATTAGTTTTAGTGTAGTTTATTTGGCACCGTTTTTTTGAAATTCACAAACGTAACATCAATAATAATATCAATGAGCCTCCACCTAAATAATATTAAAATGTTGCAATAATAGTGAACACAACATTAATATATATGAGATAGGACTACATAATATTGATGACAAGGTATTTTAACAAGATATGTGTATATATATAATAAGAATACATTATCAACAGCAAAAAAAAAAAAAGAAAATGACATAAAATGTGATTGTGTGGACACACACGTGTGCGAGAGTAAGCTTGGCTTGTGTTTAAGGGGATATTGGTTTATACACCTGCATTAACTCCTAAACAATAGCAGTCCTACATGTGTCTATGAATGAAACAATGATAGATATAACGTAAACCTGAAACAAGGAATGTTTATGGATTCCGTCGCATGCTTTCGGTGTTATGCTAAGTTAAGCTAACCATCTACTGGCTATGTATTTAAATAGCCAGATGTGAGACTGATGGGAATCTTCTTATCAACCTCAAAGTGTATTTCCCAAAAAGTTGATGTTATTCCATAGACTTTAACTCAACTGTATTTATAATATTTCAAGTTAGCCTATAATTTCATCTAACTTAACTATCCTATTTACCATGAGGAAATATCAGTCTTATAAATAAGCTCAGATAGATAATATAAATGTCAAACTTTGCACTTGTTTGGTATCAGTGAGGCCTAAGATATGAAAGCAATGACTGAGGGGCCAATGAGATCCACATAGGCTTCTTTCATTTAAATAAGAAATACATAGCGAGCAGTAGGAATGGCGGTTATTCCACGCCCCTGAGCCAGACATCTTCAGAAGAATAGACTTCTTCCACTGCCAATTCAGTAAAGCCTGCACAGCAAATTTCACACAGCCATTTTGCGCTCTGCTGATAAAAACACTTTGAAAGCCCAATGAACAGACAATGCCTTCAGATATGAAAAAAACACGTTTTGTTCCCATCCTTTTCATCAATGTCCCAAATATAACCAAGCCGAACTGAGAAGTGGAACAGAAATACTCGACAAGACTCGAGCATCCACACACTTCAAAACACATCGCCTGGCCTGAGCGGCTGAAGAAGTCCGACTACAAATCTGACTCTGTTTTGCCTCATAAATGACTCAAACGGTGTGAGCATCACTGGTTTAAGCACTTTCTTGATGGGGTCTAGCAGGCATGTGAAGGGAATCTGGCACAATGGCACTAGAACCCTGCACCTGTCGCCCTCTCATCCACACCCCACTCAATTTTAGTCAATGGATGTTGCTCACTTCATTTCCATGTCCCACTCAAGCTCTTTAGTGATGAATAAAAGGACATCAGTGGTGAATAAAAGATTGCTTTTATTGCCTAACGCAAGGGAAAATGAGATGGATTATTGAGTCAGGAGGATCCCGTAAATTATAACAGGCCTCCACTTCATTGGGTTTTACTGATCTTATGAGGGACTTGCCTTCATTATGATTAAGATTTCACATCTGGAAGCCTCGTAACGTATACAGTGTCATCATCTACACCACTGGAGCACAGCGTCAACTCACAAACCCTCGGTGGTAGACCATTTCCCCTGGTAGTCTCAGGACCGACAGGACAGGTTGTTCAATTATAAGGCACTTTGGGACATCGTCTCAGAGCTGACTGCTCCTCTCGAAACTCAAAGGCTCATCAAAACCGGGAAGCTGCTGGGTGAAAACAGCAAGCACAATCACACGTTCACTAAACTCCTCCACTGAACAATGATTTTCTAATGATAGCTTTAAAACCTCCGGCAGGTAATTCTTTGACTTTTGCAAAACCAGAAACTCAAGAGCAAAAGTGTAAGAAATTCCTTTAAAATCTGTGTGTTTATTTGCTCCGGTGTAAGATGCAATGATTAGACTGCCAGGCTAATTAGCTCACTGCGTACAGTCGTGACCCAGCATTACATTTAAGGTGAAGCAGCATTTAGTTTGACGGTGGATGTTTATGCTCCAGAAACCACAGCCAGATTCAGTACTTTCAATTCAATTCAGTTTATTTTGTATAGCCCAACATCACAAATTTGCCTCGGAGGGCTTGACAATATGTACACATACGACATCCCAGGAACAACAGCCCCAAAAAAAACTGAAAAAAAACTTTCACGGGGAAAGAAAGGTAGCCTACTTTAGCACCAAATGCTCGAACAATAGAACATAACCTAAATCTCTGGCTTACATACTACGACAAGCAAAACAAATCGGGTTACGATAGGTACATGGTTGCTTTTGTACTTGACTGTTAGCTTCAGCCTCGGTCCTCTCGCTCAATATCACCTGGAAACAGCTAACGATAGTCCAATTAGCTAAGCTAGCTAGCAGCAACAGTTGGTAAGACCGGCAAGCAACAGCTGTTATTTCAGTCAGTAAAATCAACAGTTGAGCTTGATTTTTAAGGACCAATATTAATTTTGGGGCGGTAAACCCGCTGCTGGCATCATTGTAAACTGTATACGTGGTGAAGCAACAAGCTTAACAAACAATCTCAAGTCACTTCTCTTCTGGTCACAGTTGATGACACCTTATATTGTTCGATTCAACAGCACAAAGCTCAATATGTGGCCTGAGAAAAGAAAAAAAACAACTGTCCAGCCATAACTTACCCATCGCTGAGCTCTTTACTGTACACGTGGTTTTGTAGCCCACTTGAATTTTTTTTCTGTTAGCACACCATCGTCCTGCTGGCTCCACTTAACCCCCACAGCCAGCTCCACCACTCCTAACCCGTCTAACAGTACCCTACCAGGCGCCTTGTCCCCCTTTTCACAACTTCAAAACTGCTTCACCCAATACCCTTGGGCAGGAGCTGCCCTTCTATGGACCACGCCGACATTCAGGCGCTATTTAGAGCCATTAGGCCACCAAGGTCAGCACTTAGCTTACATGTTCACAGCTTCAGGCAGCACTGTTTCTCTCCTTTCTCTTTTCTTTCACCCGTTATTGTTGAGTTTCGCGGCACACTGCACACAGGGCAGTGAATTGCATGTTAGCTGGGGACCTGGTGCCGTAACATGTGCTAAAAAGGGGAAAGTGGGGGGAAGAAAGCCAGAACATTCAAAGCGACATTTATAGTCATCGCAGTTACAGCATCTGACGAATTAGCTCGCACCGCAAGCTATCATGGCAACCCCATGGAGAACATCTTGATTCTTTAGGGGGAAGAGAGAATATAGGCCAACGGCCTGTCAGTTTAATCACGAAGACAGACCAGCATACACATTTTCCACTTTCCTTTAATAGAACGTTCAAGGTTCATACATGTCTTGATGGTGAGAAGGTTGAAACTGTCAGGAACAAGATTTAAGAGGGAAAACCATAACTTGTCAAAGCTGTCTGTGGTGGGGCAAAAATGAAATATGCTATCAAAAGTCCAGTGCACAATCCTTCGAAATAAAAGACCGTAGTAAAAGATCTTACAAAAAACAAAAAGAACATCCAGAGATATCAGACAACATATCTGAGCTTGTCTCGGTTACATTCAATGTGTTATTTTCTTGTGTCTGCCGAAGGACAGGAAGCACAATTTTCTTTGCATCCATCACGGCAACAGTCAGGTTTTGTTTTTGCTAACATTACTTCATTATTTCACAGCAAAATATATTTATGCCAAGCCAGAGCACTGTTATCTAATCACATGGCATTTGTGTGATGAATAAAACAGATGCAAGAAAGTACAGATTATTTTGGAGCGTTTTACCCCACTTTGGAAGCAAAGTGGGGTAAAAGAGAGCGGTATAGCAAGATCAGACAAAATATTTACTTTTAATTATTTAGATTGTGTTTGGTTTCACCAGGAAATGTCTTATATTGGATTTGATTCCTCCACTCCGTTTACAGGGTGTTGATGTGTTTATATATTTGTCTTTTTGACATGATGAGAATGCATAATGCAGAGTAACTGAAATGAACCCTGACAGCTCCAGCTGGGAGCAGAATATTCAGTCAAGTAATTACATGAAGATAACATGAACATTATATTTGTTGCGGTGTATTTCTGTTAAGCCCTGCAGTAATGTGCTGTGCATCTTTTGTCTCTTCCCTCTTCTCTGTTCAAGATGTTTGCCAATTGATCAGTTCTCCTGGAGCAAATCCCAGTGTCACATCACCACTGAGCAGGCTGGAAATTGACTTTAATTTCCTAATGACAAATGCAATTCTACTGCAGCAGAGGCATGACATTCATATTTGATGACCCACTATATCTCACTTCAAAAGGTCTCAATAAACCAGCGAGTACGCCTTTTTTTGTAAATATACAGCCCTGCACCAAGCAGACTGCAGCCCCCTCACTGCACGGCAACTCCCCAAAGGCTGCTATTGCTCATTCACAGCTCTGTGAGATGTCAGGGTTTGGCGCTTATGAAAATTGAACTCCAAACTCATCTTTACCCCAGGCCCAAAAATTTGCTGAACAATACCTTGTCATACTCAAAGCGGAGAGACTAATCTGTGAAGTGAAGCAAGCGTCAACAAACCTAACTGTCACTGTTTTACATATTGACATGAGTGTGTGTGTGTGTGTGTGTGTGTGTGTGTGTGTATGTGTGTGTGTGTGTGGTGAAGAGGTATAAAAGAAAAGTGTGTGTGTAAAGGAGAGAAAAAGGAGAAAGAGCGGGAAGGGTGGGTGATTGCCATTATTAAATTCCACCAACATTTATTCCAAACATTAATTTCATTGCGCTATCAGAGTCGTTTCAGGGTTTAGGAATGAAGGAAGAACAGGAACAAATTGCTTTCAAGTTCTACAGAGCATTCCCTCTGGACAGCACCGACTGTCTCTAATTAAATTCTCCTCTTGTGTTTAAAAGCACAGGATGTAATTACAACATTTAGTTTAATTTAAAAACACGAGAATTTCTCTTCCTACATGCCACAATTTAATTCAGCATATCATGCAGTCCTGTAAGGACCAGAGAGTTGCTATGGAGATGACCACAACTGTGCTGTGCTTGTAAATCCTTCAGAATAGTCTTCACACACACACACACACACACTATATGCTAAAAAGCACAAGGACGAGACTACCTTTTTATCATTTTGTGCTGTAGCTGTGTACCAACTGCAACATTCTCAACAGCTCAGCCAGCCAGCAGTGACAACCAAGCACATTATTCAATCAGGTGCAAGCTTCTACAAAGATACAGGCCACCTTTACCAGAAAAGACATCCCCACTCCTCCCGCTCCCTCCGTCCTCGTCTCTTTCCCTTTTTTTTTTCTTTTCTTTCCCTTTTCTGATGTCAGAATGTTCCTGGTCTGCAATCCAGATCAGTGATCCTGAACAAAGTCAACAGCACACAGTCTCACCTTTCTGCCCTTCACTCTCTTCACTCATTACCTATAACCTCATGTAGCAACTGCTGTAATCCAATGTTCTTCCAGTTGTGGCGCATAAAAGAGTCGATGCTGTGAGGACTTTTCACAATGCAATTTACCAGTCATACCAGTGATTTACTCTCTGCAGTACAAATCAATAGTTATATTACCCAGCCATTGGCAGCCGGCTGAATAGAGGTCACAGATTTTACAGAGACGGGTCTTTGTGTCATACAGGAAAATGATTCAGTGTCTTACGATGCTCAGTTTAGACATGGTTACTTAATATTTGGTGAGCAAGCACACTCATCAAACCACCACTTTTATGAAAACTCAAAGCATAACAGTTCAAAAACGCCCTCCAAAACAGAAACATCTCTAACAGAGACCTTCAGACTCGTGCAACCGAGCAATCTCGCATACCAATTTATGAAAAAAGAGAAAAATCTTAAAAGCATCAATTGAAAGCTGCTAATCCCTATTTATGACCACTGTGAAACTGGTGTCTGTTGTGTTTTTTAATTAGTATATGGATGGTGGATTACCAGGAATCTCAAAACTATAGTATATAGAAGCTCTCAGTACTCTGCTATTAAAACCACTTTGTGCAGATGTGTTATGTGATCTCTCAGATGATTCTGATGGCAAGCTTTTATTTGTGCGAAAATAAAACAATAAATACTGGTGCAGGATATGTGGTGCTCTCTGCAAATGTATTGTTAGTCTGCATTGCTGCCTCCCACAGTGTGGTATTAGCACTGGGAGCGCCAAAGTCAGACGTGTTCTAATTCTACCGATAGAGAGATGTGTTTCATAACCAACAAGTCATCATATCTGTACACAAATGTTTGAAACAAATTGTCAGAGGAGACATTTCACCCGAAACCATACATGTCAACCTCTTGGTAGCGCTAAAGGAAAAGTCAGAGGGTCACCAACGTGTTTAGGATACATCTTCTAAGAACCATGAACGTCTGTTCAAAGATCTGTGCAAATCCCTCAGACAGTTGATCAGATATTTGACTCCACAGGATTTACACAGAAACGTGTCCCCCTGCAGCACACTGAGATCTGAAACCACCTCCACATCTCAGATGTCTGAATTGCGAGACCTGCATCCCATAATTTCTCTAACTTTTTGACAACAACAATGCAACATCCACGGCCAGGTGTGCAGAGGTGAGAAAGTATGCACGTTTTAAAAAGCCCTCCCCCCCATTCATTACACAACTGCCTCCGTCAGGTATGAAAGTGTGCTCCACTATTTAAACAAATATAGCATCCCAAACCAACGTTTCACCTCACCCACAAGTGTGGCCACTAAGGACAGTTCTAAACACCTTTAAGGCGAGGCAACATGGTGTAAAAACTATTTATGTCTGAGTACACTACAGAAATAAGACATACCGTGCTGCTTCTGAGCTTGGAGCACTGACATTAAGCCCTCGTCCCCACCCACAACCCTCTCTGGGGGTCTTGTATGGATGTAAAGAGTTAAGACGGATGAGGGAGATAAGCGTGAGCAGGTGGGCGTACGCAGGTTTAACGCTCAGGGAGGCCTCTGTGGAAACATGGGTAGCTGTACACATGTATGTGCATGTGTATGTGTGTTGGCTTTACATATACGTGTTTCTGTCTCTTTGAATACCTACATGGGTCAAAAAGTGTCCAGAGGAGCTGTGTTGAGCGAGTTATGGTGTGATGTCAGGTCTAATTAGCCAGCCTTGCCTTCGGCTCGCTACTCACAGACCACTGGGACGAGGAAATAGGGAGAAGAGGAGGGGGGCGAAAATGAAAAGTCTACATGGGGACCACTCACCACCGCTTGAGCGTCATCTTCACAGCGTTCTCACTAGGAACGCAGCAAGACTTTGATAAGGGCACCCGCACCCCACTCAAGACCTTGCATCCTCCCCTCCCCCCCCCCCGCTCCTTTATGCCTCCACACGCTCCCCCCCCCCCCCCCCCTTCACACAGCCTCTCAAAGCTGTGCGATGGGGGGGACAAAGACTCAGGGAGGAAGGAAGAGAGGGAGGGAATGTGTGGGTTGAAATTAAGTCGATACCATCTGAGGATTATAAAAATAAGTTTTAGGCTCTGCTGTTACTGTGGAAACACGTTTGTATCTATGTTAAAAAGTTCATTGGAAGGGTCTCCCCTGAGTGATGAAGTGGGTTTTAGCATGATATTTGTGATAAGAAAGCTCAGGAATATTCAAGAGGAAAGTGGTCAAATAAATTTGGTGTAAAAATGCATGCTATTTACCAGCATCCTTGGAGAAAGCCTTCATTACTCATCAGATCTATGAAAAAACATTGTTCCTTCAATCTTAGCCACCGTACCACCGTCAACTACAATTACCGCCTCGCCTTGGCCTTTGCCAACCAGTCATGTTGTAGTTTACATCAACGTCTGTCCAAAATGTCATCACTTTATCCTATTAGACATGTGTGTGAAATTATCTTAATTAGCATATACATTTGGCCAAGAAAAACATATTTTGTGAGGTCAGAGTGACCCTTGACCACCAACATCTAATCAGTTCATCTTTGAGTCCATTTGAAGGTTTTTGTAACGGAGATATCATATTCCCGAGAATACAACAGATGGACCTACACAATTCCTCCGGTCAACGGGTTGACGCTGAGGTGTGTTTGTGTGGTGAAATCTCAAACACTGCAGCCCAGAGCTCAATCTTTCATGACTCCCCCTCTAAGAATCTGTCAATTCTGTCTGGTACTTTATTCACAGGGAATACAAATACCTAAAATAACACTCTGGCAGTTTTCATTTAATTTGCTGCTCAAGTGTTGCCCTTTGGTTCCATTCTCCACCGGCCTTTTATACCGGGATGAAAAGACATTCAATGCATCACTTTGCCTGGGGCTGGACACCAACAAAAACAACCTCTGGTTCAGTTTATGCTTCGTCTTCCCTTGACATTTCTGCTACAAAAAGATAATGGAGGAATATTGACGGCAAAAGATTAGAGAGGGCCCAAAACAAATGGGATCGCTACGTAGACCGAAAGTCATGCCTTTGAGAGCAAACAGCCACGGATTTGTAAGAGCAGAATTAGATTGGTGAGGGAGGGAGGACGGGACCGTGAGCGGATGACTTGAGCAGCGAGAGGAGTTGTGTAACTACATCTGAGACAGCAGCAGAGTCTCACCCTTGTAGTGGTCACAGCTGCTGGTGCTCACATTTGGCCGTCTGAATCCTCTGAGAGCAAAGTGAAACAGAGAAGAGCGTCACCTGTTCAATTTAACCTGAATACGAAGGGTCAAACTGTAAGAACCTTCCTTCGACTTTCAAAATAAAAGATGACTTCTTTTTCTTTCTTTTTTTAACCACCAGATAACAACCTTATTTGGTTGCTGAATTATCCTTAAAAAAAAATAAGAATAACACTTTGATGCTAAATTACTAAAATCACATTCAATGTCTTTGAAGTTGTTAAGCTATTAGTAAAACTCATTTAAAAGTAATCACTAGCGATATGTCAGAATGGCCGTTAGTTTGGTGTAAACTTCTACTTCTAGTGGGATTTTCTGAAGCAGAAAATGTTTGTGTTTTTGTGGATGATTCTAACAAAGAAAATTCTGAGCTCCATCATTTATGAATGAGGCCCTCTCATGCCCTCAGATATCTAATGAGCCCTATTTGAGGTGGTTGAGTTTCCTGTGATCTGATACGAAAGATAAACTAATATGGGATGCGGCAACACAAAAAAAAATACAGCAATATTTGGCTGGTGCAAACCCAACATACCGATATGAATGAACTAGATAACGTTTAGACAGTTGGATCGCTAGCATTTGGCTGAACTCCACTCAGTTCAGATCTGAACAGACACAATAATAAAAGTGCAGCCAAACAATAAAAAAGGCATAGAATTTGTATGCCACATGTTGTCCTGAATAGTCATATGGTCAACCAATAGCTCCCTTTTACTTTTGAAGACATTGATATAACCCTTAACCTTTGTTTTGTGCTCCCTCAAAACAGAAAAATCATCACTACATTTCTAATAAAATGTACAAGGTTGACAGTTCAAATGCTAGGTATCAATAAATAAAATAATAAAGTTAAGGGCCACACAGGTTGTGATTATATGATCTATAAACACACAACAGCATGGAAGATGACCTTCACATTATGATGGCGTTGACCTCGCCATTTGTGGCTGTCCGACAGAGGTGTGAATGCAGGCAAGTGAGTGTTTATGTGCACGAAAGGTGCTTTGGAGTCTTGGCTTATGTAACAAGATGAAAGTTACCGTCATTTGGAAAAAATATCAAAATAACAGTATCAAAATGTGAGGCTACTTTGATTGGGATAGTGAATTTCATGTAAGATTTGGTTGATGGCAAGTAAATATTCGATCAAACAATACATTTTTTGTCACCTCTGCTGGTCACTGTTGTCGTCGGCAACCGGGGAAAAAGGGCAACCCAAAAGCCCTTCAACATCTTACTTCTGTTCCTCTGGGGAGATTCAGAATTGTAGAAAAGTCACCCATTTCCAGAGGTTAGACTATTTAATATAGCACCCTTCATAGTACAAGATCACAACGTGCTTCACAAGAATAACATATTTAAAAAATAAAGCCATAAAACAAACAGACCAAATATAACATTGATATTTTTAAGATTAGACTGTACAGCAGAAGAAAGGGACCCCATGCACTGAGCAACCTTAAGAGATATGCTGTCAGAAGCCACGATAAGGACCTCAGTCTTATCTGCACTTAGCAATACAATGTTGTCATCCAGTCCTTAAAAGGCAGTCAGACAGTTATACAAAACAGTCAGTCAGTCACATCAGGCTTAAAAGAGACATACGGATGGCATCAGCTATATGAGATACCTTTAAATGTGCTAGTAATATGGGAAGCATATACAAAGCAAATAATATACGACCCGAGACAGAAACCTGATAACCTGAGCCGCCAAATGGTTTGTTC
This sequence comes from Cyclopterus lumpus, assembly GCF_009769545.1. Classification (NCBI taxonomy): domain Eukaryota; kingdom Metazoa; phylum Chordata; class Actinopteri; order Perciformes; family Cyclopteridae; genus Cyclopterus; species Cyclopterus lumpus. The sequence continues at coordinate 16,607,100 of NC_046975.1, forward strand.
CACAGAACCATCAGAAAAGACGTATATAGGCACCATCATAACAATATGTGGCAGGTCAATCAAACTCTTACACACTGTCCACACTGAGATCCAGCAGCACCAAAAGAGAGCTTTCACCCATATCTGAAGACATCTTTGGGTCATTTGCGACTCTGAGAGCCGTTTCGGTGGAATGCTTCAGATGGGTTTAGTCAAGACAGCGATGAGTTGTTTGTCAACAATTTTCTCATAAAAGCCAGCTGACATTCGCAAGGGCCAAGAGACCCAAGTATATTTGTAAGCATAGAAGTTGGAATAATATCTAAATAACTTAAAGTGTGTGTGTGTCTCTACTATGAAATACACAATAGTCGTGTGGACATGCAGGAAATGAGAGAGGAACAGTGATATTGGATTTATTTAGATATTGTTCATTATTCATATTATTACAAGCAGATTTCAGCACTTCTTTGGCTTGTATCTGAATCTCTGCTGTTTGTAGTTTGATTTCTGTGTTCCTGTTCTCACTTTCCTCTGGGCGGGACTGATGATGCTAAAATCTGTTAATTTTCCTTTTCCCCAATTAAGGTTTAACAGCATTAATTATTCATTCAAAACACTCTTTCAGCTCTTCTTCAATGATATTGGTAAAAAATCAGACTTAAAGTGGTGAATTTTCAAGCTAAACCAATTTGTATTGTCCATTTTCTCATAACAACCGTTGGTGAGGACTTTAAGGTTAACTATTTATACCATGGAGCTAAGATGTAAATACATTGAGAACACCATTTTACTCATGTACACACAATACAATGTACACTTTTGTAGGTGGATCACTTCTAAACAGACAGTGAGGATGTTTTTTTTCTCCATTGGCGCTGCAGCAGTGGAGAAATGGTTCGGCACAAAGAAAAGAAGAGTGATCCAGGATTATGGGGCTGTGTGGTGTCAGGCTGCTGACTGCTGGGACGCCTAGAAGCCGTGAGTGTCATCCCTCCAGCATGTCCTTCTTCTCCCATGCAGTCTCCTCCCGGTCAGTGTGCTTGAAACAACAGCACAAGGGTGGGAGCCGGGGGGCTTCCACATCAGGACCTCGATCACTTCCTAAAGCTCCATAGAGAATATTGCCTTAAAAAATGCCACATTTTTATCTGACAAAATAATTATGATTTCTGACTGCTGATGTTCATTATCCTCAGATGCAAACACCGGATGAGACCAAAATCACAATATTATCTGTAAACAGGAGAGATTTCACCTGAATGACACTGAACTAAATTAAACATTCATTCGCTTCATGTCAATATTTGGTAGAGGCAACACATACAGCGCGAGTTGATTTAGATAGTTCTGCATTAGCAAAACACGATTTTGAGATACGTTACTTTTGCCATTATTCAAAACGTCACTGTAAAGATGCATAAGGATCATTTATAACTATGCTCCGCCAAAGTACTCCGAAGCGTTCTGCTTAACTTATCCATGACCAATACAAACAACATCTCACCAATGGGGTTCAGATTACAGATACAATTTTTTTTTCAAATCACACTCAGTCATTTCAAGGTGCATTCAAGGTGGTCAACATAACAACCAAAGTGCTCGTCAGATGGTCCAATCTGCTGCAATTTAGGAAAATTGAGTTCTCCAAATTGCTCTTGGGTGAATATAAAACACAACAACAGTTTTCCTCTCTGCTTCCTGCATGCCCCTGCACAACATCATCTCTCCACCAGACTATTAAATATGGATCCAAATAATAAACTGGAAATTGGAATTGTGTTTTTACAGTTACATTATCTGAAGTGTAGCAGAAAACCAAATGTAATTAAAAGTTTGCGCGTGTGTGTGTGTATGCGTGTGGCGAGTTTAATAATAACTGATATCTTCACCTCCGCTGAACGTCCTCATTCCAAGACTCTATCCTTCACCTGCACAGCCTGAGGCGGCCCCATGATGCAGATCAGCTTCGTCAGTGAAAACACTGGCACACATACGCTCACAGTTGAATTTGAATCTAACCAGACATGATGCATGCAGTCCCACATGCAGAACCCAACACTTGTCTAAGGACAGCTTAATTCCAGGATTGTCTCTTCTTTCTTCTCTCTCAAAAGATGATGCACACTCGGGCACAAACTAACCCCGACTTAAAATAATGACAAACCAACTCCTCTGTTTCTTTGAATATCCTCTCAGGACCATATTAAAGAGATTGAATGAAACAAGACATGCCAAATCTCTTGTGTTTTGAATAAGGGCATAAAAGAGTACAGGGATAAGGCCTGCCAGTCTGAATTCCAGAGTTACGTGTTGATGTTAAGGCTGTATCTATGCAAGACGCATTCAGAGTCTGGAGTATGCAGAAAAGACGGGCCTTCAAAATAATGGCAGCTAGATAAACAGTCAGGTGCTATTGAGGTCAGCGCCCTTATAGAGGAGCCTATCATCTATCCATCCATCCATGTGCAGCCCTGCACGCTACTCAGCTAATTAAACATCAGCGATTAATCTGTGCAGCGATCTAAAGTTCATGTCTTTTATTTGTCAGGCTCATTTGCATATGGTCTCAGATCTAAGAACAAACGCCTCTTTGAGGAAACCACTTAGTACTTCCAATCCATTAGACGGAGAGTTGATACCTTGAATACTTCATCATTAACCAGTGTGTGGGCGCAGTGGTTAGCACCAACAGCTCCGAAGGTCCTGTTTGACCAAGCTGGGCCGACTACAGAGGTTCAGTGGGCATCATTCACCTGAAGTAGAAACTTCTTCTCAAAGCTCACAGACAGTTTTTACAAAGATTCTGACGTTCACCAATGTTTTCTCATTTGGGATTTGTTCGGAGGTGAGAACAGAGTCTGGGCACACTCAAGGGCACACTTAGGCCCATCTTACTGTGTGTAAGATAATAGTTATAAGATTTGTCTTCAGTTTCATTTTCATTAATATACAATGCATTATGGTTCCCTAAAATAAAGAAACACTACCCTAACAATTCAAAATGAGAAGTAGGACCAAGGGACATCGGAGCAGAAAAATAAATCAGCTGGAAAGTTGTCTTTTGTTATCAAATGTACATTGACACGCACACATACATGTGCACACACACACACGCACACACGCACACACATGTTTGATGTTGAGTTTCCCCAGTGTTCATCTGGGTTTCCTCTGGCTGCTCCAGTTCCTCCCTAAAGGTGAGGCAACTGTATGTGTGCAGCACATTTCATCACAGGTTTATTCAAAGTGCTTTATATAAAACCTACAGACTACGGGAACAGAATACATGACTTTAATTAAACAGCAGAACAAAAGTCAAATAGCATGTAATGACGGAAACAAAATGTAGAGTTCAGATTTAATCTAATTCAGAGTAATACGAGTTGAGGCAGATCTTTGTGGACATGTTACAAAGGTTTAGAGATATATTTCGGTCTTAAACCATTAGGCATCTTAAAACTCACTGAATCTGAAATCTGGAATCAGAAGTTGACCGAGATATTTTTTAGACCAGAGAAAAGCCCATTACAGCAACTTGGGAAGAAGACATTGATCATTTTGGACAAATATTCTCTAAATTGTTACAAAATGTTCTCAGCAGTAAAATTCTCTGCCTTCTTGTTTTGATGCAGCTGTGAAGGAAAAGTTATATAGTGATTCTCTAAACTTCACACCTTTTATTTTTGCTGTGTTTTCGCCAACAGTTTGACTTTGGTATTTCTTAATCATAAGCCAAGTCTTTGTCACCGGAGGCCTGCTCGCTGCAGTGACTTCATAATTACCGTATAAACAGTGACAGTCAAGTGTTTTCCAACTGCTGCATGTAATTTAAATCAGCATTAACATATTATTGCTAATCCAGCTGAGATTAATAGGTAAATCCCTGCACCTTAACTAAATGCAGCCCTTGTGTCCTTATATCTAACATTTGCTTCAGATCTTGCAGAGCTGTCTTCACAAGTGACAACCTCAGCAGCCTCAAACTCAAGGATAATGATTTGTAATATATAGTGCATAGTTTGCTTTTATAACTCAGAATGTTTCAATGTTATGAGTTTTCAGTGCCTGAGAGTGAAATATGATCTGTGATTTTAAAGTAATTTAAAAAATAAAAAGGACCTATTTTAGAATAGTTCTGACCTCCACAGAAGTGAAACTGTAGAAATATATGTTTGTAATGATGTACTACAGATAACTCATGAGAAGAGACAATAAACTATAGGAAATGAGTTATTGCTGTTTGGCCCTGATTTGATTTGTTTCTCAGCACGGTCAGCAGAAGCCCTGCTCTGAAAAACAATGAAGATTATTTAAAGATTATTTAAAACCCTTCCAGAGTCAAATCTCAACACAGAGACACAAAACACGTACTGTGAGATTAGGTGGGTTTGCATTTCCTGATATCATCCTCACCAATGTCCAAAGTAAATGTACATCCATAAATCTCCCAAAGATCTTTGATTAAAAAAAACAACACGCTTCTCGCAACTCCAGAACTTGCCTGAGTATTATCACGTTTTTATGTTTTCTTCGGTATCAAAGTGAACTAGTGTGTGTTGTCTGCATATCCATGGCTACGTGGTAAAGTGGAACTTTTAATAGCTAATTTAGCATACTTATAATGGCACCAAGTTTTCAAACTTTAAACAAATATATACTAAAACTAAAATTGTTGCCATTGCGGTTGTATGCCTCCACCAACTAGTCATGTTGCAGTTTACATCCATGTCTGTCACATACACATTATTGAGTTATGGCTGAGTTATGTTGAGTGATGTAAATGTGTGTTGGGAGGTCACAGCAACTTTTGGCCTCCAAAATCTAATCAGTTCATCCTTGAATCCAGGTGGACGTTCGTGCCACATTAAAAAAAACGTTTGCTCTACTGCCTTGGAATAAAGACAAAATACACAAAACTAAATTGTTAATATAGAATGATTGAGAAGGAGAACAGATTTGTATTCGTACCTCTTGACAATTACTAGTATCTGGACATCCACGATGTGCATGTCTTCAGCCACTTGGTTGGTGAGCAGAAAATATGTCTCAAGAAGAGAAGAAAGATGGCACTGCTTGAAGACTGAGTGGGTGTATGAAGTGTTTAGCGAACATCCTGCTCCAACTCATTTGTGCTGCAGAAAGCCAAATGAAAGCAAATAATTCAGTCCTTAGCCAGAGTCACGCCATGGCAAAACACCATGAGTCACAGAATCCGCCAGCCGGATGTTTACCGTTAGAAGCAACAGCTTGTGGAAAAAAAAAAAAAGAAAGGTTCTAATGCCACCAAGCAATATAGTCGGGATATGCAAGGTTCCTATCGCACCATGGTGGTTTGGCAGTTCACATTCATTGGTTTTAACATGACTCACTGCCTCCTCGCTAAGACTGAGCACCAACAGGAGATTGACTCTAAAAATAAAGACCAGCCACCATCAGCATTTCCTCTATACATCTTGCCCTGGCACTGATACAGCGTCAGGCACAAAGAACCAGTCAGAAAGCTGCCTCTATCTGGAAAGAAAAGGCACAGCTTCGTATGAGCAGCATCGAGGAGGAGCAGGATGATTTGGGTGTAACTTTGGCAATTGCGAATAAGGATCTCTGGGGTGTATATCAGGATTAAATATGTTAAGAGCAAAGGCTTACAGCAGCATCTACTGGCACGTGAAAATATCAACACGATGGGAGACGATCTGAAAGGTCAAGCCAGTAAAATAATCGAATGTCTGAATCTCTGTGGTTTAGAGGAGGTCTACTCCACAGCGCTCAGATCTTTAGGAGAGAAGCCCAAAGTAAAACGGATAGCTTAAACTCGCCGCCTTCAGATCACTAACCGGCTGCCCTATGCCAAAAAAGGAGAATTTAACATGAAGAAACACTGTCAAACAGGGCAAAGATGTCTGCAGTCTTCACACAAGATTTCACTGACTATTGAATTGGTCTGCATAGCAATAAGTTTGAACACTGCAGTTTCCATAGGAACTAAGTACGGGGGCTATCGGCTCACAAGACCAATTGATGAGATGCTTTAAGTGCAGAAGCAAGATTATTTTTGTTCAAAACACAGCCACAAAGCACTGAAATGATTTGGGCATTAATAACCAAGCTTTATGAAACATATTGAAAATTGAAGATTTTTCATCATTCAAGCTACAGCACAAAAATAAACATTGCCTAAGGCAAAGTGCCTAATCTAAGATGAGAAGTCTTTGCCATCAGAAACTAGCAAAATGGAAAGAAGCCCAAGAACACGGCTGTTGTATTTGCTGTGGGGAGAATCCACAACAGCGAGTTCATCTACTCGACTTTGGTTTATGCATATTTATTTGAGTCAAGTGATTCTTGACTTAAATAAATAGTAAAAATCTCTCCTTAAAGCTATCTCCCTTGTTAGCCCAGACTGAAATAATTCTCATTTAATATTCTCTAATTCTATCTAATTAGTTTGAATTATTAATTTTAAGCATCAGAGTTTTTCTGAATAGGGAGTAAAACTAAAAATGATCTGCGTGAAAGCACAAAAACAACGTATTGTGTAATAACACAAAATTGTATGTATTGACAACCATAAATATGTTGAACATTTTTTCCAGGTGACAGATTTGATGCGATAAAACTGATTGACCAACAAATATAACAAACAGTAGTTAAGCTAGTAGCATTTAGCAACGACAACGCAAATGATTACACTTAACAAATAATGCAGAATAAAATGCCATTAATAAAGAAAAGACCATAAACCATCCAACCTACTTCCAGGCGGATTGCATTAGAGGGTCTTAGCCCTGAGCAGAGTGTGCTACTCTGCCCTAAACCAGCTAGCCTACTTCCTGCTTTAGACCTGAGGCACTATTTGTGGGGCAGTATTAAAGGTGACAGCTAGAGGTAACCAACGGCTAAATGACTACATATCAACTGGGTGAAACAAATCAACTGAGGGCAAAATAGTAGACACATTCATTGTAGCTGGCATGTTAGCATCGTTATTGTGAGCGTGTTAGCATGCAGACATTAGCACCAAACTGTGTGAAACCGAGGTCCAGACCAAACAGACGAACTCCGATGAAACGAGCTGCTCCCGGTCTGAATAAAACTGAGTTCAGTTAGTTTTTAAGGGTGAAAAAAACGTTTTTTTGGGATGGTTCAGACAAATTACAGGAAGTTCTGGCAGGCTATGATCATAACCAGAAGTTGTAAGGGGTGATGTACGGCAAGCAGGTCATTATTGCTAAATGAGCCCCCACAGGGTGGACAGGACTTAAATCACTCTGAAGGGGTTAATTTAGTTAATGACCCGCTCATTGGACATTGTTCTTCTTATTACATGATTACTTGCTAAAGATATCAATCTATTGACATAAAATATAGATTTATTGTTTTAAAAATAATCGTCTGATCGCTTTGTATGGAGATCAGAACTGTGTCCATAAGCAATGGTCTATTATTAACAACGGTCTGCTATAAAGAAAAAAACAGACCGCAGAATGTCGTAATTGCCTAATCAGAATTGAGTACTCAAAGCCATGAAATAAAACTAATTGAGCTGCAGTGGCATACGGGAGGGGGAGGAGGAGACTAATTGTTTAATTGACATTTGGGCCAACAACTTTAGAAAGAATCAGGTGGAGAAAAACTCAACAGAATACTCAATTATTTTCCGACAGAATGAAAGAGAGAGGATACAAGCGGATGAAAGAGTCCCTTCACAAACCAATTGATGTCAAGTATCGGGAGACGCAGCTCACGAGTGTGATGAAGACATTTAAAAAGTCTCTCTGTCTCAAGGCTGCCTTCACCAGGATCAACACAGTTACCCAATATTGCCTGAAACAGCTTAACATTAAACAGTGTCTGATACAGAGCTGTGCTTTTTCCACATAAATACCACCTCCTGTTGTGCTGCCATCCTGAAGACATCCCATGCGATGGCATGCGTCAGTAATGGAGTGAGCACCCTGAGCAGCACCAAATAAAAGCAGACAGAATTAATTTCAGCCTGCTGTAGTGACCTTTTTCGGTCTGATAAATCATAAAGCCTAAGAGACTGCCATTTGCCTCGTAGATGCTAAATACGCAGCTTTGAGAAACAATCTCGGCTCTCAAGCTGCATCGACCCGGCCCGACTTACATACAACACCCTCACATGCATGCAACATTTGTCTGAGGAGAAATCAAACTCCTATTTCATCATCCATCCATCCATTTTCAATACCGCTTATCCTCATTAGGGTCGCGGGGGCGCTGGAGCCTATCCCAGCTGACATAGGGCGAAGGCAGGGGACACCCTGGACTGGCCGCCAGTCCATCGAGGGCACCTATTTCATCATTCAGTGCTCAATTAGTCTTCAACAGGAGCCACACCCAACTCTGGACTGTGAATAATGTCATGAGGGGAAACCACATTTCATTGGCTTTGTGAATGAAATCAGGTGGTGAAACATTAGTGAAGAGTGATTATCATCAAGGGGCCGTACAAGGCAAGAGTCAAGTGGGATTTCATCACGATAAAGCCGTCAGACTTCATTATCTATTAAATACGTTAAATGAACTCAGCACACCCGTTTGAAGCAGCTCCGACCAAACAACTCAGCTCAAAGTAGTTAATGACTTACATTGTATTAACACATACACATGAAATGTTTTCCTTTAAAAACAGACAAATACACCCCCACTAATCCAAAGGGAAGGGCATTTGGTTACAGCTGAGTTGATCCAATGTTCTTTGCCATCTTAGAAACATTAATTATTTCAGCAATGTGATAAAGTAAACATAGGCTCTATTGTTAAAATGGGATGATAAATAAAAAAAGACAGAATACACAGAAACAACTAGAGCTTATGAGATGAAACTGAAAAGGCTACAAAGGATAAATAGATCAAACTTTTTAATGTATTATACAGTATATTAAACTATACTGAGCTTATCTTATTTTTCATTAGGATTCTTGGGTTATATTTTCTGATCCTCATACCAGTTTTCTTATGTCCTTAACTTCTGCCCTTGTTGCAGGGATGTAGAAGTGTACTCCAGGGGGTGATGTCACTGGTGGGCGTGGTTACAGGTTCAACAGACTACACTTCTGGGCCCAATCCCAATCTCCACCCTTATGGACTCACGGACTTTGAGGCACGCTCCCGCTAAGTCCTTGAGGGTTTAGGGCTGTCCCACTGTCACATCGTCGAGTGTTTGAGGGCTCTCTGGCAGACATGTTGAACCCTTTATGAACCCTTTCCGTAAGTCAGCATTAGATGCCGACTTTGCCTAAGGGAATTACCCACAATTCATTGCAATGTGAAGTTTAACACGCAGTTACCATAGGAAGAATGGAGATGTAAAAAAAAAGGTAAACAAAGAGGACGGCACATGGGTGTTCAGCCCGATAAATTACATTTACACAACAACATTAAGGATTAAAGATGGAACATAAAAACACATGGAATATGAGGAATGCAAGCAGAAAGTATATCTCTCTCTCTCTCTCTATATATATATATATATATATATATATATATATATATATATATATATATATATATATATATATATATATAGGAGAGAGAGAGAGAGAGAGAGATTTATATTATCTTTTTACACAGATGTATTCAAGATGTATTGAAGCTGTTTTGACAAAAACAAGTAAATAGATTGTTTGAAATGACATCTCATCTTGTGAGGAAAGAGCCTAGAAGACCCACAATTGTGCACAATATTTTTTCATGTAGTCATGGTAACGTGATATGTTGCAGCAAAGTCCCATTCATATTTACACCATTTCAAATCCTCACAGTCTCACTCAACCATTTACCAGGTGACGTCAGTAAGTCCTTGAGGGTTCAGTTTCTGAGGGCTTAGGGCCCTGATCACACCCAGCAGTGGTGGTTGAGGTCAAAGGGAAAACAGGCTTGAAACGGTGTTAGATTCCTCTTGAAATAAACCATTGAAGGCAATATCATCACAACTTGCAGAAGTCCAAAAGAAAGCTGGCGTTTATACTGTTACAATATGGGAACTCGTGGGAACTATGCCAATGAGTTACACACACACCGAAAGAACAAACTTATTAAATATACTGGATCAGCAATAATTTGATCATGTACCTCACTTTTGGTTATAAGTAAACACTGTGTACAATCCAAATCTTGGTCAATTTGTATTTAATGGCTAATAATACAAATCATCATTATTATAAAGATGTTTACAAGTCATTTCACTTCGATGGCCTCACATATTCATGTGAACTTGAATGCAGACAAAGAGACAAAATCAAGCGCTGAGAACAGAAATCGAGGCCGAGGCAGAAGGGCAACGTGTAGATCATCACACACTGCACTTTTAGGAGATTTCTGTGGCCACTGTGTGCTGTGAGGAATGGAAAACCAACCCCGGTCAGCACAATAGAAAGGCCATATGAATCATTATCTCACACACACACACACAAACACACAAACACACACGACAGGGTTAAAGCTTGGAAACAGTGGCAATAACACCCAGGTTGAAACAGAGGAGAGAACAAAAGCCAAGGTAGACTTGCAAGCGTTCTTCAAACAGGAAAAAAAACAAAATTGAGTGTGTGTATATATTTGCCACAATGTTCAACTTATGCAGATTGTCATCTTATTTATACATTTACCTCCTTCAACCATGTAAACTACAACATCAAACATTGTCTATCAGAGAACAACACATAGAAAATGTTTAATTCAAAGACACGTGCTTTGAGGACTCGCCAGAAAATAGTAGAGCGGTTTTCTCTTCCTTCTTAGCCTGAAGGTGAAACTAGAGAAAGGGAAGATCGAGAGTGATTTTGAATGAGTTCATCATCTTGTATATGGCAGAGGGATTTTCAAATTGCTATAAATACTCTGTTATGTCTCTAAAATGACTTGGAACCAGGTGAGTCATGGCAATTATCCAAATATGTCCATCCCATTTCCTGAATAAGAAAAACAAGAGATAAAACAAGAAACGAGCACCGTCTGAGGTGTGAGCCAGAGACACAAACAACACACATCTGCTGAATAATGTCAACAATGTGCTCCATGAATTTTAAGAAGCCAGACCAGATTTATCTTAAAAACAAAGATGGAGTTGAGTGACCGAGCAGTGGAGGACACGCCCGAGGTCACACTGCAGGAAACGACACTGCGGTGATCAGAACGTGTCGGCTTTAATTGGAGCGCATCTAGCACAAGATGAAGTGTGACCAGTGCGGAGCAGACGCCGCGTCACCCTAACCAGACATGACACGCAGGAGCTATCTGTTCACTTCATGAAATAAGATTCAGTGGAAACAGTACAGCAGCACTTATGTTCCTCCAGTTTGGGAAAAGAAGTTGCAGCCAGAGGAAACCAACTCGGCAGCAGCCACAAGACGTATGTTGAACTCACTGCAGGAGCCATTAGCTCCAATTAGAGTGGAGCGGCTGCAGAGGACTGCTGATGTAATGTTATTGACCAGAGTGTCTTCTGCAGGCTTACGGTCCAGAGAAGTTGTGCGTGCGTGCGTGCGTATATATATATATATATACATATATATATATATATATATATACATACACACACACAGATAGATGTAGCTTCCCTGTATATGAAGCATTTCTTTCTCGAGCTGTGAATCGCTAAGCAGTGATTGGAGGATTTTGTAAACAATGGATTTTAATTTTTAAAAGAAGCCATGAATCAATTGTCACTGACGAATTGCCACGTGTTAAATTGTTCATTTGCTGTGACATGCTGCTGTCAGAATGGGAAATTGAGTGTCATTCAGCACACAAGCAGAAATGTAACACATTCATTACAGCTGAAGAGGATGGGAATGTCATTGGTTTAGGATCAAATACTTGAGAAACTAAAGAAATAGATATGTTTTAGCCCAAAGGATGGCGCAGGATGAAAAATAAAAGGGATCACCAAAGTTATCATGATTCATTATAAGTGTCAAAGAATGTCCCAGCCACCCAAACAATAGTTGGTAAGATATTCAAATCGGGACCAAAGTGGTGAGCCGACCAACCAAATGATCGACATTGCCTTCTTTAAATCCATTCTGCAAGCGCGGGCAAACACATAAAGGATGGAGCGAAAACTGGGAGCACCCACACGCACACACACACACACACACGCACACGCACACACACGTTCTCTCTTTCTGTGTCATTTACGGATCCCCTTTCTAACACACTGACAGCATTCCCTCTACTCTTAGTTACATATTGTAAATGAAGCAACTGGTCCCCAGCCCTCTCCCCCACCCATGCGGCCATATTAAGGACGACTTGCCACACTGCGAGAGGTCCTCGGAGCAGCTCCGAGAGCAAGGCCTGCGGTGCCGGGCAGTAAATAACCAGCATAAATGTGTCGTGGGAGACAACCAGCAGACACCAACCCATTTAATGTTAATAGGAAAGCATCGGTTACCAGATTCTAAATAATAGCTTGCAGTCGCGATGGCCAAGGATAGGTACCTCAGGCGCAGGAATTTATGGAGTTAGTAAATTGCTTTTCTATCCCCATTCTTCTCCCATTTGTCCATTTTGCCATCTCTCAGCTCAGGGTGAGGATGATTGAGAGGTGTGAGGAGATGATGGGACTGTGCCAGGCTGCTTGACTGAGCACACCTATCCTACGGGCACAAAGCTCCGGATGATGATGCTCCAAGGTGTACAACTATCCGTCCATCTGGGTCTCAGGAGGGACCGCCACCTGACAGGGCACGGATATAGTTCTATTCCCACAGCGCCTGAGGTGTTAGGTCGGGCCCCAGTGGCTCTTATGTCACACAGGGATTTTGGACACAGCTGGTCCGTGGTCAGTACTCTTCTCATCTGATTATTGATTATTGAAGGCATTTAGTCCAAACTGATTACTATTCAAAGTAGAATATTATTCTCATTCTGCAATTTCTAATATGTATTCATTTATTTTTTCTGGAAAGATAAAGTATAAGCCTGGCAATATGGGCAAGTTTGTTGATGTAAACAAAAATAAAAAATACATGAAAAGATATTAATTCAGAATGTGTTCCTTCTCTCTTAACATCATCTCCCACCTCTCTATGCCACTCAGCTCCAAGCCCACTGGTCTCTATTGACATCTTTAAAGAGCCACTTACCCGCTGAACATCTTGTGTTGGTGAGCTCAAGAGCTCCAGAGGTTTAACTGCTTACCTCCTGCAGTGATGTGTACTTCAGGACCCTGTGACATCATTGTAAGGTTAAAAGGTACAGAGCACACTTCTAACCTGACTTAAGTTGGGTTGAGGCACTCTTTAAAAACAGGTCACAAATATATACTTTCATCAGCCGGGTTGGGTTTTTATAAATACATAAACAGGAACAAATAATTTGTTGTGGACAATTTTCGACGGTAGCTTTCGTAGATATTTACGGCACCAGGACAGTGTGGAATCAACACAAAATAAATGAGGTAAGAGGCTCAGGGGAATAAGAAAATCAAGCTTTGGGTACGCCAACAACACGTGTTAGAAGGATCAATTCATTCTTGGTTTTGGTCTTTTCATGGGATTTGTTCAAACTAATCAATTATTCTTTAACTGAGAAGACATGGATGTGATAATTGAGTTTATAATGTGAAATGATTACCAGTAAACCAAGCCTTGGTGTAACTCAACCACAAAGAATGAATTATATGTTCTAAGCATTCGTGGGTAGAAATTAAAACATCAAAAAGGGAAAGAAGAAATGACACAAAAGGGAAACTTTGATTAAACTCAAGCATTTTTAAGCTTAGTGGAAGAGATTTTTCATACAGTGCAACCAATTAACATAAGTATACTTATGTAAAGAAGGGCAGACGAACAACTTCCCAAGCAATAAATATGCTTTAAATACTGAGAAAAACTGAGTCATAAAAGCTTGCTGACAAGGCAATATGAAAAAGCAAAATCATTGAGGTCTTTATCTGCACCACTTGAGAGCAAGGTGACAACAGTGAGGTCAAAGCTATGGGTCACATGTAATTAAATCACAGCGACAGTTTGACTCCACCAGGTCTCACTGAGGTCAGGACTCGTAAACTCATCACTGCGTTCCTCTGTGGAGCAAGAAAATATGACACCAGACTAATTATTCATGATCGCGGTGCTTACACGAAAGCACAGTATCTGACCTGCAGTCACCTTTTCATTGTAAATAAAGAAAAAATCTTCTCGGGAGAATATGTAATGTCACTGCAGCAGTTGTTGGTAGGTTGCTAATTCTTAACGCTCGGCTAGAGTTACTGAAGACCCGGGGCAGACTTTAACAGAGCATGACATTTTCAGATCACTCTCTTGAATTAAAAAAAAAGGGGGGGAAAAGGAAAAACATGCCCGGGACAATCTATAACACAGCTTGCGACCGCACATAAAAGTATAAATAATGCAATCCCAAAATACGTGTTTAGGATTCATCAGAGGAGCTGAAAACAAACCATGAAAGAAAACAAGCTCCTCGCCTTAAACTATTGGGTATTTGAGATTAACCTTTCACACTCCCAAAACTATTAAAAAGACTCCGGAGAAGGTGGAAAAAGTCGAAAGAAATACAAATGCCCTCACACGGTGATTCTACTCAGGGTATTTGTAGCTCAGGGGGAAATGTTATATTGTTTGTGTCTTTTGGAAAAAATATTATTTTATTCCATTTGTGAGTTGCTTCCTGGAGCTGTGCCCAAAATAATTTCATTGCACGTCATATTGTGTATGAAGCTAAAAGTCATGAATGAAAGGTTTCAAACAGCTAGCTGAATATAACCGATTGAAAGCTAAAAGTAGAAATAGTAGAAGTAATTAGGATACTGAATACGATAGCTAAATGTAGTTGAGAATGGTCTAAATGTCTAGCATCTGCCAAATTGGACCAAACAAACCGAAACATTTACAATCGATTGAACGAAAAATAGCATCACAATATCCAGATTTTGGTGTGAAACTAGAGACCATCTTGTGGGTGGGGGTTTGGTTGCTTGACCACAGCCATCTTTCAAAGTCTGCCCTATTTTGATCTCAACTACACACCTGTAAAATGTCAGGACTGCATCTTGCACGGCCGTCACACTAGAGCAGAGACAAAGTCTGTCCACAGACATATACCA
This sequence comes from Cyclopterus lumpus, assembly GCF_009769545.1. Classification (NCBI taxonomy): domain Eukaryota; kingdom Metazoa; phylum Chordata; class Actinopteri; order Perciformes; family Cyclopteridae; genus Cyclopterus; species Cyclopterus lumpus. The sequence goes on from NC_046975.1 coordinate 16,622,179, forward strand.
AATTAAAATAAAACACACCTGGCAAAGTACTCAAAACCTCCTCCGTGGCAGTAGTTCCTGCTCGGTGTCTCCAAGACCAGTTTGACATAAAACAAACAATCTCTCACTCACACACACACACGCTGTCACGGCTTAATGGCATTCAAATGAACACGTTTGAAACAGGGTTGGTGTCAATGAAGAGGTAATCATATTTTTCCCTCTGATGAGTGCACCAGACAAAAGGGGTTGAGAACCGCTGCCTTCTCATTGACTGGTACAAGTAAAGGACACTGTCTTCTTCAGGATGAAAAAAAAAAGAATGAATAAGAACCTTGATGACGCTATAAGAGATGCAATCTATATTCTTCAACACACAGCTGGAGGGAAAGTGTTGAAAATGCATAACATAGAACACGACCAGGAGGCATGTAGATGGAGAGAGGCAGTGACAATAGAACATCCGCGTAATCCTTTTAGCGTAGTTCACAATTATAGCTCACTGTGTGAAGCCTTAAGAAACGCTCTGCCAAATCTAGTTACAAAGAGCAACACACTGGCCTAATATGCAAGCTGCTACGGTCATCACAACATATGCTAGTCATTATTAACCATTATAAAAACCCACAATCTGCAGGGATTTCTCTCTTCTTCCTTACATTTGCAGATGTTTTGCAGCGGTCTTTGAGATCAAAAGACTCACAATTCTATCACCACATCAAATTGGATCCCCCGAAGAAAAGTCATATGTGCTCCTGTTAGGCTTTTGGATTCCGAAGAAAATGAGCTTTCAGTGTCGTAACTGGAGGATTTCTGTCCATGAAATGTACTGGCAGCTATTTTAAATGAATGCAGATTGATAACACTGAAATGTGTCCTGCATAATACAACATGAAAGTCATTTTCAGAGCAATTCTCTGGGAGTCAGGATGTCACTTTGTGCACCCTTTCGGGAAAGGAAACGTTATTCAGCTATTTCTTCTAACCAAAATAAACCCTTTAAAGCTTCCAGAGGCCTCCAATTCCATCTTGGAATGAGTCGTGAACACCAAGAGTTACCAAGCTTTACAATCACAGATGAAAGAATACAAAACCAATCTGGTGAGAAAAAGACTTTGATGCTTAAACCGAGATGATTGTGTGTGTTTTTTTAATTAGGAGAATTTCTGCCCATGTGTTTGAATGATTATTGAAAATGAATATAAAGTCAATATTTGGACACAATAAATTGAACAACTGACAAGATGAACTGCTTAGTCACACCGATCAACTAGGCTATATCAACTCGAGGGCCATCCACATATACGTTTTAGATGAATATCAGTCTACATAAAAACTATGAAGCATATGAAGCAAACAAACTTTGATTTAGTTGTTAGCATATGTCAATCACATTAGGATTGAGGGTCTGGTCATGGGTTTTTTTCTTTGCATTTCGAGCATAACCTCCTGCTGCTGTCACATCCACAGAGGCAGGATTACTCCTCCCTACAAATATTTCCAGAAATTATCCCACGCTGTGTTGCGTCCTCCCGAGGCCTTCACAAAAACTGTCTTGGGGCTTAAGACGCAAACCGTGTAATTGTAACAATAATTACTCGCGACATGCAGAGTTCAAATCCGGCTCAACACCTCGGTCTGCCATCACACGTCAGGCTCCACCCACACAAAATAACTAAAAATGCTCATTTTTCTGCAGGAGGCGAGAGTTGCGAGGAAACTCGCAGGAAGGCTCTATTTTAGTGTGTGTATATGTGTGTGTGTGTTCTTCTCTGTGCTCCAGAAAACAAATGCACACCTACAATCAGTGTGGGTAAATGTACTTCCTCTCATCCGCAATTACTGCATGGAGAAACTGTGCGTCTTGTCCGGTCAGTTTGTGAGCTGCGTGTTGTTCAGAATGAGGAACAGAAAGACATAACAGGAGCTCTTTCCCACTTGCTGGCAAAACGTCCAGTTGTGCACCTTTTGTCCTGGAGGTCCACCAAGCGGAACACGCACAGCAGGCTTTTAGGTATCCCGAAGCTCATCCGGCAAAACATCATCCATCACACGGATGTCGCCTTGTTGGAAGAAGAACAAAAAATAATAAATCCAGCTGCCAAACTGCGAGCAGTAACACACGCAGTGCCCTAACTGCAGCCAATCTGTCCCTCAGCATGCACACGAGTGACCCGAAAGAGATCAAAGGAGCCGGTCACATTGTCACACCATGATCCGGTTTGCCCTGAATGGGATGCGAACCGGCTTCCACCACAACACTCTTTTAAAAAAGAAAAAAAGAAGAAAAAAAAGCAGCCTTGAACAATCTTACCTTTCTGTCCCCGAGGCAAGGATTTGGCTCAGTTAGGACTGGCACGGCTCGGTCCAATGTGTTTGCGAGCAGGCTGGAATGAGCTACTCCTCCGTGAACGAAGCTGAAGAAAGTGTGAGGCGAGCGGCGGCGGCGGCGGCGACGGGCTCCGCGTCTCCGACGTGACATCAGCGGCGCTGCCGTGTTGAAGGGGGCTCCGCTCGCTCACACGCCGACGGGCGGGCACACAATGGCAGCGTCTCTCTAAGCCGGAGTCGGGATGAAATGAAATACTAACCAGAAAACTTCCGCGGCTCTGGTGCGTTATGAGAGCTACAGGAGGGAGGCTCGCTCTGAAGTCACAGCTCGAGGGGGGGGGGGCTCCAAAAAAAAGATCTGCCAGGGTGAGGTTGAGTCAAGGTTGAGGGAGCATATCTTCTCTGCAACTCTTCATCTTCCCACAGTGGATTGACAATTTGTAAAATACAAATTTAAATATTAATCCTTAAATAATTGAACGGGAAATGATGGAATTCACTTCCCCTCATCTCTGGTTTGCATAAAGTGTATGAGTGAATAAATTAGTGGATGACAGGAAATTAATAGATGTTGATAATTGGTTGACGTGCAATGAAGCTGGTTTCATCTTTTTACATGTTTCATGACAATACATGACGTACAAATGACAATTACAGTCAGTTGCATCCCTAAAATGGTGGCATTGCATTGTTGATTGTTGGGGTACCTGCAGAGGTTACTGATCCTCCCTTTTGTGTTCAAAATGACAATATGAAGAAGGGTGAATATTAAAGCGCACCACAAGTATTTGACATGTTCCGGGTCAATATGTTTTGCCACAGACAGCTGATGTTTGTACCTGGCTTGCAGTGTTTTCAGGAGACGATGCGCCGGAGGCTTTTTAACCACCCAGATGGGTCCCTCAATTAAAATGAAATGTGGTTCTCCAAATTACATAGCGACTGACTGAAGAATACTTATCCATGTAGCACATTCTCAAATAACTGATGTCATTTGAAAGAGGCAAAACTCCCATGACCAAGAAAGTGGCAAACAGCAGCATAACGCAGAATAACATTAGTAAGACAACAGATTGATTTTATTTGCTTCGAAAGTAAAAAAAGTCTTACACTTATTTATCAAGAGTCAGGGTTTTGCAGGTGGCAAGCTGTACAAGAATACAACACAAAACAATTGTAAAATGTAGGAGCAGTTTTAATGTCAGTGTGTTAACGTGAAAACAAAGTTTATTGCAAAGAAAAAAATGAAAAGAAAGAAAAAAGTTGTCTTACTCTTATTCTTTAGTATCTTATCAACTTTTATGTGGATCATAAGTTCTTTCTGTGCTGTAAAAGATTGTGAACATGTCTTACCGACCAATGATCCGCTAACATAAATCTACTACTGGCGATACTTCTGGCAAATAGCCGCCAGGGCGTTATGTCTATAATCATTGAATGAACAGAAAATACAAATACAAATAGATAATAAACACAGATACATCTATGTACACAAGAAACTCAGCTCGCTTGGAGATAAAATATGTAAAAGTCTATTAAAAACGATGCAAGTGGTGGTCTTCCTCTCCAATGAGTTAAGCATCTACCTCTGCAATGTGGACAGGCCGTCGTCCTGCCCGTTGTCCTGCCTGTCGCCCTGCCCGTCCACATGCCCGTTGTCCTGCCTGTCCACATGCCCATCGTCCTGCCTGTCCACATGCCCGCCAGCGGCCGTCAGCGGCCGGCTGATGTTGCTCTGCACAAACTGTTTAAGGCCGTCGTAACCCTGACTGAACAAATACTCCAGGTACCAGCTCCATGGCTTGGAATGCTAAAACACAGACAGAAACATGCCCAATCACATTCAAGACATCAGAAGGTTTCTATGATCAAAGCAATCGCTCTTAATCTCTGAAGTATGAGTGACGCACATCAAACCGAATGTGAACCATTAAGAAATGCAAAAATAAAAAGTAGAGCCCTCATACCTTTATGGAATTGAGGTCCATGTCCTTTCTCTCCGGCCAACACTGAAAAAGAAAGAACGTTAATATTCACTGTCAGTCCGACCTGCTAAATCTCATAAGATCACTGCTGGATGTTGCAGCTGGACCAAACCAAAAAAAAGGCATGAGTATTATTAAACATGCTGAAAACCACGTCTCATGCGATACCCATTAATAATAAAAATGTCCTTCTGTATTAATATATCTTCTATGAAGGAAACATTAATACCACATCTGTCCCTGTAAGTCCATTAACCAAACTGTACAGACCTGATCTATCACACGCCCATTACAGGGTGAACATAATCAACAGCTAACCAGAATACACTGTAGCACAGACTGTACATAAGAGGTGGACTAAGTCACCACAACGTCACCCATTGGTTTGTGGAATGTAGTTTGGAAGCCTCGAGTTAGGCAATTTGGCCATCGCCATTCTTTTTATTTGTCACCATCTTGACTTTTTAAAATCAAGTGACACAAGAGGGTGGAGGTAAGAAGCCAAACACTAAAGAAATTGTTATCCAACCATAAAGGTTACAATTAACTTTAATGAATTGAAAGGGTTTAAGTTGTAAGACAAAAACACGGCCCGAAATATGCTGCGGTAGCGAACTGTCAATCCCAAGTTAGCCACGCCCTAAAGCAAGTCTATTTTACACTAAATGGGACCATAATTTACTAAATGAACATTATACTATGTTGAAGAATACTTGAAACTAGCGTATGAGAACATAAACTCAAATAAATCAAGTGATATGTTTTTTCTCAGATGTCTACACAATTACAACCAGAGGAGACGCCCCCCGATGGCTGTTAGAAAGAATGCAAGACTAAGGCACGGCCACATTAGAAACTGCCTGGTACATAGAATGGTGAGTGTGCAGCAGCTAGGATCCAACTAAAATATCTTGGGACCACAAAGACATCCCAAAGGCTCCCCACTCACCCTCTGGTGAAAGTCGACAGCGTAGCTCATGAAGGCAGGGTGGTGGATGAGGTCGAAGCTCGTCCAGTATTGTGGCACGTTGCTCTTGAGCAGCAGCTCCTCTCCCAGCTGTACGCCCATGTCTGGTTGAAACATGTTGGAGTTCCACAGGCAGTTGACCATGACGACTGCGTAATGGTTGAACTCACGGAACGTCTGACGGCTGATGTGAAAGGCCTGCTGAAAAGCAAGATCAAGAGGAAGCGATGAAATTACAGTTAAGAAGTGCCTGACAATTCCAGGAGAGCATGCCAGCTGCCCGACATGTACTGGTGAATTCACAGCTCGCAGATGTATTAAAATCGACAACTTTTAAAGTCCTCATCTGAGAGGGGAGATGGAATATCTAGATACCACGGTGAATAAAATAGCAAATCACTTCAGAAGTGCGCACCAGCTAAATGCCTGAAATGTAAATACAATCATAAGAAATGCATTCAAAATCCATGGGTTGAGAAAAAAGGAATTAGCACTTCTAATCCAATCACTGCTCATAAAAAACTATTTGCTTTCCATTGTATGTCAAGTACTTTGTGCAATGGAACAATATGTGCCCGTTTCGGTATTACTGTAAAGCAAATAAGAGCATTTTTGTATTTACTTTTACCTCTGTGAGTTTTTCCTGACTCTTGGCTGATGTCAAGTTCACCTTGTATCTGAAGAAAAAAGAAACAAGACAAGTGAACCATGTGATCATCACTTATGGCAAAACAGATGGTTTCCTATTGCCTGTCAAAGAATATAAAGCCATTACATTCCAATTTTCTTTTGCCATGACATTTTTACGCTCAGATTTGGCAGAATTACTTCAGAGCCCTGGGGTGTCGTCAGTTAGCCGACACGAAGGATTTGTGTTATGAAAGCTTGCCCTAGAGTTACGAATGAGGCTTGAATTCTAGATAAATCGGAGAAGAGTGCTTAAGTGCATTGCCTCTTAGACGCTCATTTTCATAAATCATGCATTAAAATATACATACAATTTAGCCATTTGATTCCTGTTCTGTTCCATCATCAAATATGCATTGACATATGACCTACTACATTAAGTGTTGCTACTGTATCGGGGCGGGTTGAAGCATGAGCTCAAGTCCCCACCTGTACATGATGTAGGCTAGTCTGTCCACGCTAACAGGGTCAGTGGCAAACAGGGCTGGATAAAACACTCCAGGTGTAGGCATCACCACAAGGGGGAGCCCATACTTCAGAAACGTGTCGCACACCTGGGGGAGGAAAGAAATATGAAATAAAACACCTGCAGATAGTTAACAACGAAAATGTAGACAAATCAAACATCCAGAACAAGCTTTTATCAGGACTGTGCTTCATTAGAAGCTGGTACAGGCCGATGTTGAGGCCGTTCTTGGCATCCAATCTTCGTATTTATTGTTTGATTAAGTCATCTCATTGCACGCTTTAAAACTTTCCTCTCTGAATTGAAAGCCAGACAAACCTCCTTTCAGTGTTTCTGAAATGCTTATTTGGTTGGAATATACGGATATTTTCTTTCTTGGATTTTATTTATTTACTGTATGGATTAATTCTCAAGAATGTCTAAACTATCTATTTATAAATGCCATTTCATATTTGTTTCTTATGAATCTTACATCATCCTTCTGATCTGGTCATTTTTTGTGATACCTGATTGTTCTATCCATATTTTAATCTGATTTATTTCAAGACTGTCCTGTATGTTTTGTAACATTTATTTCTTACATTCTATGTGCTGCTGCTGACTTGACCAGGAGAGTCATGGTTAAAAGGTCCACTCCGAACAAGTTTAAAGAAATAAAAACACTACTTTAAATAATATTTTGTTTACGTACGTTAGAAGTTTCCCACATCACACTGTAAGTTACATGTCGGACCATGAATGGCTTCCAAACTAGTTGCAATGTCACAAATTCATACTATCATGTCCACATAATAAACTCAGCACCTCCTTGAACAGATGAATGTGAACACAGGCTTAAAAAGTCAAACTCTGCACATACATTATATTAAGCTCTAACATCCAAGTGAAGTATTATACAATATTATTACTATAGGCAAAACCCATTTTTGAGTGGAGAGGATCTGTAAATATCACCAGTGCAGCCCAGGCTCAGGTTGCATCATGCCTAAATCAAGCCACAAACGTAGATTCAATCATTAGTATCAGCTTATTTACTGTCTCATAGAAGTCCAGGATGAAGCTGAGGAGGAGAGAGTGGCATCCTTCAAGCTGAAGGCTCAGAGAGGCCAGCTGACCCACAAAGTCAACCAGTTCCATCACCGAATCCTTGAACCGAGACAGAGTCATGTTTCTGGGAAAGAGGGAAGAGCAGTGAGTCAGACACACACTTTAACCAGAATGATGCAGCCTATTTGCCTATTCGACTCGAGCAGTGCCTCAAGTCTCTGAGAGGACACAAGAAAAGCTCCCAAAATCAGCCACATGACACTTCATTACAATACAAAGGACGAACTGAATCAAGAGTGATGTTGAGAGTGTACTGAAAAACAATCAATGATCCAATCTCAGAGTTGTACCAGAGGTGAGTTTGAAAGTTGCAGTGAATAGAAAATGGAACTCGACACTTAATGGATCATTTATTGGGATTATACATTGGAGGACTCAATATTGATGAAGCCCAGGTATTTAAACATAACTGACACGTACTCCACCCCTTAAATTTGAACTGGAGATTAGGGATGTTTTTGTCTGCAAATTTATTTCAATTAAAGGATTTGAGGGATAAATGGGCTTAAAACCAAATATAAAATATATACAATACAATATACACTTCTGCCTATTTTTGCTTTGTTTTATGGATTAAAGCTGGCTTGAATTCATGCTAAAGCATTACTATAAAAAACAGTATATGGATTTGGTCATGTTTTTATCGGAGTAAAACATTTCCAGAAATGTCAAATTCAGAAGATAACAAATTAAAAGCCGCACATTTAGAACAAAAATGGGTAAATCAACTCATTACACTTACCCACAGTTAATAACTGGGGCAACACCTGAATACTTTTATTACATCTGTGAGAACTGATTAGGTCTGAGCTCTTGGGTTAAAAGCAAAAACTCAACGAGCTGTAAGCCTTATGCTCTCAAGTAAATTCACAAAGTGCTTCAGGTTTTTATGCCAAGGGCATAAACAAGTGGCAGGAAGTAGATGCAAGACTCACATGGAGGTGTGGCTGTTGAGGCTGATGTCCAAGTCGTCCTCCAGGGCATACACTGAGTGCCAGGTCAGCCACTTCAATAGCATATTGTTTAGACACTCCATCAGTCCACACTGCAGACACACGATGAAGAGGAAAAGCACCAAGCATTAGGGATGAGTACTGAAACACGGTATTAAATGGACACTGGGCGCCAGTGCTAAATTAGTAAAGACCCCGGTATTGATAAGCTTAGATGTTACTGGTTCTGCTCTTGGTACTGGAGAAATTAACAACATATATTTCTTATTTAAAGCAGAGACCCTGACTTTAGTGACACTGAACGAGATTGTTATTCTTATACAGTATATATGAGAAAATAAAGTAATGTCAATTCTGTTTAAAAAGAACCAATAGGAATTCCAATAAAGTTCCAGATTGATAAGTAGTATCTGTAAGAGTAGCAGTACAGTTACAATCTTAATACCCACCTCTACTGAGCATACAGTAGTTTAACCACTTAACGAATACATAATGAGTGCTTTATTACAAGAAAAACACTATTGCATATTTTCTGCCAAATTAAGACGGTTTTGTAATTCAAGTACTATAGCAAGATGTCATTTTACTTGTGCCTCAGGGAGGTAAACTCACCTTGAAAAACAGTGAAGATGTGAAGAAGAGCTGCATGAGGGGCTCAAACAGAAGACGTCTGATTTCTGAAGAAGAGGGGGAGACAGAAGGTTACAGTTTTACCAGCTATATAGTTAAATTAGATTCATTGGATGTAACGCAATAAGGCAGGTCTTGTTAATATGGAAACTTGTATTCAAGTGGAGAGCAAAGCTGGGTTGTGTCTGTGTGTTTGACAGAGACAGATATAAAGACAGATCACTAAACGCGGTGACAGACAACCCATGGAAAACTCACGGGAACTGGGGACAACAGGGATGTTGCTCAGCAGGCCGAGGATTTGTGGGCGGAGGAGGGAACCGTCCCAAACACTGAGAAATTTGTAGAGGAAAGCCTCTGAGCAAGAAAACCCCTCCTGGTGGATAAAAGGGACACATTAAAAACCATAATGAATACAGGGGATAGTGAACGACAGGAGCATGGTACAGCGGTGGCTACCAGGGCCTGAAATGTGAGGCTCACCTGGAGAAAGTGCTGTGTGGACAGCAACGTGTTCAAAAACTGCAGAGCTTCTTCTGAATTCTGGGAGGCTCCTCCATCGCCACAGAACAAGAATTCTTGAAAATAGCACGAAAGGATATTTAGTAAGTGATAAAGTCAAGGGAATACAAAGAAGACAGCAGAGGAATCCAGAGTGGCAGCATCTTCACACAGTGACTTCCTCTCCTGTGTCTTTTAAACCCCTCTCTGAAAAAAATCCTTTTGATGTGCCAACTAGCTAATGTATTTGGGTTCAACTTAAGGTTGACTTTACTTTGGCTGACTCTTCCTGACAGAAGATGTCACAATAGTTCGGTAGTGCACCCCCAGCACCACCCCTTACCTTCGTGGAGCGCGTGGCCTAGCCAGAAGTTGAGGCGTAGGAGGGCAGACTCGTCCTGTACACAGTCCAGGTACTGCAGTGCCAGACTGGAGCCCAGCAGTGAGCCCATCTGAGCGGGCAGCTGGTGGAGGTAAAATTAAGAAATAGGACAAATACAATAAATTATGATTGAGTGGGTGAAATAATCAAACAACCATAAATAAAAGTACAAAGAAGAGATGGAAAAGAAAAATCATGTTTCCAACCTTCAAATGTGTTTCACATTAATATGTTTACCTGCTACAGAATAAGAATAAACTGATGCTCATGTCTTTGTTTTCATAGAGTGGGCCACCAATCCTCTACTGAGCTAATTCTTCAGTATCCAGTAATCCCTATAATACCACCACTGGGACATTTCTGTTATCACACTGGATAGTTGATGCAGTACCATATCGTGTATCAACAGCTGCCTCCCAATATGGGGACTTTATCAATATAATAAATCAATTAGTATAAACTGTGAATGGAAACAGACCAGCCCTCCAATAATTATGGAGCAACTGTATTATTAAACTGCAAAAGCACCATTCTGCTTTTGATAACAGGAGTGTAAGCAATGAGGGAAATAATCAATGAGCCTTGCTGAATAGTTTTATGAGTGAGATGGACTGTAATCATCCGTCTTGCCTAAGACAGAGAAAGTAGATCTTTCTTGGCAATAAACATAGTTTATGCTATTGCCGTCCAATAGCCTCGCATTGGCTTTGCAGGCGGTGAAAGAGGAGAATTTATGTAGCGTGACACATAAAGGTCTGTGAGCCATTAAAAATGACTTGTATTAGTTTATCAAGTCATCTGAATCTGCAGGGCAAATAGATACTTATGGAGAGGCATCTTTAAATTACCATTTGCTATGAAACATTGTTCAATGCATTGCTCAGATTCAGCTCATCTCTATTGCTTTAATTACTCATGTAAGACAGATAAACCACCATATCTGTGAAAAGATGGATATACTATAATGTACAGACTAAATTATAATAGTGACGCAGCACCACCCTGTGGCTGTGAGGATGCATCACATTGAAATTTGACAGTGGTTACAAATCCTAACGGCATGGAGAAACTGGCATAAATTTTATTCTGCTGCCTAAATGGTTGAACTACAGAGGCTGTGGCTTGATTTATATTCAATCTTTTCCCAGTCCAGGTGTGTTGGGACTAACAGGTAAACTGTAGAAGCTGAGGTACATGGGAGCAGAGGGAGTGAAAGACTGAGAAGAAGCAAGACAGTAAAGGGGAAGAGGCGACACCCCACAGATATAGAGCTCAGAGATTTGTCACAATAGAAATTACCTCGATGCGGTGCATATTTTCCAGGATATGCGCAAAGGAGTGGAGCTGCACCAGGGGGACCACCTTTCTGCTGGAGGACGGATCAGTCTGAGCCTCTTTACTGACGACAGAACTCAACACCGGCAATTCCAGGTGGCAGTGTTTCTGAGAGAGAAAGCAAAGTAAAACAAGAACATGATTAGAAAGCCTGGGCTAGCTTTTATCGTCTTAATTTCCTGAAACTATGAAATGGCTAAAATCTGATTAAAAATCTGATTAGAAAAAATATACTTTATAGATCTGGTATTTGACATTATTGTCTGACCACATCAGTCCCTGCAATCAGACTTCAATCAGCAGGAGTGATTATAAACTCGGTAAGCAGTGTATCTGACAATTAAATACACGTCCATACCCTTTTTCTGGGGTTGGTCTTAATTGCGGAGGCCAGACTGATGCTGGTGGCAACCTGGGAACCGTTCCTCTTCTGGACTGCAATCAGGGCTGATTTCCAGGGCATATTGTGGTTTCTAAACCCACTCTGTAAGAAAACAGAAAACACACAATCCCGCTGGTGCTTTAGAGATGAAGATCGTTGCACATTATAACAGCAGGATGAGCATCAACTGCACAGGTCATGTACAAACCTTAATTCGTGAAGAGATGGAGAGCGTCACCAGTTCAGGGCAAAACACTTTGTAAAGTGACAGTAGGCTCAAGAGGAATGGTTGCCTTCCCTGAAGAAACAATATATACATGCTCAATATTACCTCTTTGTGATAGATGTTTCCTAATAATACAACATAACCAATGATATTAAAATGGTAACTGTTGTTGGGAATAACGCACAGAGTGTAGAATAAACCCATTCTGTGATTTCTCATTGAATAGATTTCCCTACTGAATAAGTAGCTTTGATAAATGGCTATAGAGGGTGTCGGATCAGCAGGAGGTTTACCAGTCTAGACTGTAGCTCCAGTAGCTTCCTGACTCTGAAGACCCGCACTACAACAAGAAAAAAAAATGACGCAGTCAAGAATGCTTCCAGAATTTATACGAATACTGAAAAGAAGAAATAATGGAGTAAAATAGAATAAATAGCATTACAATCTTTTTTGGTGTGAAATTGTTTGACTCACCACTTTCCTTTCTGGTCAAAAGGTACAGCAGATGGCAGATGAAAGGAAACTGAAATAAAGTGACAACAATTATATCTTTACATCCCAGTTGTTGAGTGGATCCCATATCACATTACAGAGCTGCGGTCATTTTATGACAGGAGAACGCAATTCTCTTTTGTAATTAATATATTATATGCCAAAACCAGAAAAGCATATTATCTGTCCAGTGAGGCAGAGATTGACCTATATGTATCAAGTCTGTGTGTCGAACAAGGCACAGCATCCATAAACAGTGAGGCATTTGTCATTTCATATCTGTTTTGCTCTGGCAAACAATATACGCATGTCATTAAATGATAAATAAGTGTAGGGAACCCTTATTTTGTGGCTCAAATAACATGTGTAAATGAATAGTACACAAATTTGATTAGATGCCGTCTTACAACAACAATGCAAAGATCATCAGCACACATACCAGATTTTCCTCTGTGACATAACTGAAGATGAAGCCATAGATGGCCCGAAGTTGGTCCTTTGCATCAATCATGTCAAATACGGTCAACACCCACTTTATGAAAAGAATCTGAAAATTGTATATGCAAATAAAAACGCATTAACTATTGTGCAATCTTAAAGATGGCATATACAGAATCATAAGCAGGTCAATCAAAACTCACTCATCTCAAATATCTTAAATTCAAACTACCGTATATTTTCAAAAACTGAGCCACAAAACAATTAGACTGAATTATTAAAATATTGAAAATAGCATGGAGTGCAAAAGTTAAAAAAAAATTACATTTGTATTAAATGGTAAATAATGCCAACATACAAATTAGAATACAATTATTCTTTGAGGGCAATAGTACATCTATTCTGACTTTTTAAGAATTTGGACAAATCCAATTTGCACTTACTCGTGTGCTGATGGGTATTTTTCCAATTCCCAGCCAAACCACCGCTCGAACAACAGCCTCCTGTGGCACCACCGTGGCTGGAATCAGACACTTCAGCACCCGGGCACAGAGAGTAGTCCCTACACAGAAACAAAATCAGTTAAAGTAAGCAAATGGTAAAAAATTACTGTAAAAAGAAAGCAAGCTATCCAAGTCATTCATACACACCTTCTACACAGGTTTCCTAAAAATTTGGGAAGAATGAAGACAAATGCGTGCAATGCATTTAAATTGTGGGGGGAATATGTGCTCACCAGACACCATATCTACTAAATAAGCAATATTTGGCTCTAGCATTCTTGTCAATTAAACTGCACCAAACTAATTAAATCCCGGACATCACAGTCTTATAGTGGTTAACACCGCCACCTCTGTGTGGAGTTTGTTCCATGTCTGCATGTGATCATCAAGGTTCTCTTGGTTTCCACCCACAGTCAAAACAAAAAGGCAGATGGTTTGGCTTGAAATTGACTGAGGTGTGAATAAGAGGGTGACAGACTCTGTCCAAGGTGTACACTTGCTTGTGTGATGGGAAATACTCCAGCCTCCTATGACCCTGTAGGTTAAGTGCCAAAGAAGATGGCTGGTATGATACTCTGTTCAGCATTGCTGCTAAGTGACAGTCTTACCCATACGGAGGCTCATGGCAAACTCCAGCATAATAGAGATGGCCTCCGGGGAAAGTCCTTTCATGTAGGCCACCTTCTCCACCATCACCATGTTCTTCTCGACCTCATCGTTACCATGCACTGGAGTACCTGCTTCAACTACAGGAGGGAGGGATAACATCACATCATGTGCAAGTGTTTAAAATGTCAAAATACTCACACAGTTATACATACTAACATGAGGGGAAACAATATCAACCAAATGTAAGCAAGAGTGTCAACTCAGTCAAAATAGACTGGCCAAATGTTTTCAGGTGATGTGTTTAGTGATGTACTTGCAGATATCTACACTACTTAGCACTGGTGTCTGTTATCACCGTATCACTTTTTTAAAAGTGTATAAACACTCAGCAGAGGATCCTCCTCTGTTGCTCTCCTGAAGTGTTCTTCCCCCTTTCCCCTGTGAAAGGTTATTTTTTGGGAGTTGTTCCTGATCCGATGTGAGGTCCTGGGACAGGGATGTCGTATGTGTACAGATCGTAAAGCCCTCCGAGGCAAATTTGTAATTTGTGATATTGGGCTATAGAAAATAAACTGAATTGAAACTACAGCACACAAAACACGTTATCTGATCACAGAAATAACTGGCAGGATAGCTTAAAATCCTATTCAGGTCACACAATGCAGGGGAGCAACCATGATCACTAAAACCTCATTTGGATGTAAAGATCTAGAGTTAGCTAACTCACGAAAGTCGTCTTATTGGTAAGATCAGTCACTAAATTGAGTGCAATTGGGTCAACAGATGACGTCACACGGGCTGCTCCTCCGATTTGCAGCGTTTAACAGTGGTGGTTGAACATAACTTACGTTACAGACGTACGGCTAGCCCTGTTTTGGATTTGTCTCATAACTGAGTAACGTTAAGTTAGCAACATTAGCTGCCACGAAAGCTGCGGTAACACCCAAAATACATCAAGGACGTTAAATCTTGGGGTTTTATGTTATCCTGGCCGTAATTGAACGTAATTGAAGTAACCTAGCTGTTGGTACCTAACGCAACCATCTGCCATCGACCGTTGTGTGTGAGTCGCAACGTTACCGTCAGAGAAGTACTTCAGGGCCAGAACAAATGGGTCCTCCGCCTCGTTCTTCTTCCTCTCCTTTTCTGCGACTCTCAGACTTCTGTTATTACTCCGGCTGGACACAGACTGGTCGCTTGAAGACGACGGGTCTAAACCCGGCGACCCCGACAGGCTTAGCGTTGCTGCCATTTCTACATTGCTAACAACTTGTAAATACTGTGCTCCGCTCCGTCTTCAGGCATTCAAACAAAACTCAAATCCTCCGCGCGACCGTTTGGTCTGCGCTTGCGCAGTATAGTCTTTCCGTTCGGTGGCTTCACGGAAGTTGTAGTCCGTATGCCTTCAACCGCCAAAGAGTAAGACTACAGTAGTCATGGAGCTGTTCGTCTCTCTTTTTGTAAATCCTTGATCTCGTCTTGTCTAGGTACAGAGATCAGAGGATGCTGCGTCGAATAACGTCGATAACTGGTAACTATTCCAGAAAATAAATAGTTAACATATAATTAAAAAAATAACTGGGTCACTAACATGTATGTAATTTTACAATGCTGTGAAAATCGCAAACTATTCAATTAAATTCAGTTTATTTGATATAGCCCAATATCACAAATTACAAATTTGCCTCAGAGGGCTTTACAATCTGTACACATATGACATCCCTGTCCCAGGACCTCACATTGGATCAGGAAAAACTCCCCAAAAATAACCTTTCACGGGGGAAAAAGGGAAGAGGAGGATCCCTCTCCCCGAATGGACAGATCAGAATCAGAATCAGAAACCGTTTATTGCCAGGAATGTTTACACAAACAAGGAATTTTTTTTGGCGGAAGGTGCAACATCAGACATGACAAACAACAATCAACGCGACAGCAACAGTGCAATGTATTAAGTATAAGATAAAGATAAAGTGCTCAGACAACAAATAACGTTAAAGTGTTTAGGTGTGTGTTTCAAGTGACATGTGTGTTTAAGTTAAAGTGTATGTTACATGTGACGTGTGTTTAAGTTAAAGTGCATGTTAAAGTGACATGTGTGTGGAGGAGGAGGAGGAGGAGGAGAGAGGAAGAAGAAGAAGAAGAAGAAGAAGAAGAAGAAGAAGAAGAAGAAGAAGAAGAAGAAGAAGAAGAAGAAGAAGAAGAAGAAGAAGAAGAAGAAGAAGGAGGAGGAGGAGGAGGAGGAGGAGGGGGAAGAAGGAGGAGAGAGGAAGGAGGAAGAAGAGGAGGTAGTCCTGGGGGTGACAGAGTCAGTCAGTGGGGGACCCGGGCCCCATTGATGAGACCGACTGCCGACGGGAAAAAACTTTTGGTGTGGCGGGAGGTCTTTGTCCTGATGGACCGCAGCCTCCTACCAGAGGGGAGGGACTCGAACAGGTTGTGTCCAGGGTGGGAGGGGTCAGTGAAAATCTTTCTGGCCCGCTTCAGTGACCTAGAAGTGAACAGGACCTGGAGGGATGGCAGATTGCAGCCAATAACCCTCTCGGCCGAGCAGATGATGCGCTGCAGCCTGCACTTGTCTTTGGCCGTGGCTGCAGGGTGCCAGACGGGTGATGGAGGAGCAGATGATGGACTCAACGATGGCAGTGTAGAAGTGCACCATCATTTTCCCTGGCATGTTGAATTTTCTCAGCTGCCTCAGGAAGAACATCCTCTGCTGGGCCTTCTTGGTGATGGAGCTGATGTTCAGCTCCCACTTGAGGTCCTGGGTAATGATGGAGCCCAGGAAGCGGAAGGACTCCACAGCGTCGACGGGGGAGTCACACAGGATGAGAGGGGTGGGTGGGGCTGCATTCTTCCTGTAATCCACAACCATCTCCACTGTCTTCAGAGCGTTGAGCTCCAGGTTGTTCTGGCTGCACCAGGTCACCAGGTGGTCAGTCTCCCACCTGTAGGCGGTCTCGTCCCCACCAGAGATGAGTCCAATGAGGGTGGTGTCATCCGCGAACTTCAGGAGCTTGACGGACTGGTGACTGGAGGTGCAGCTGTTGGTATAAAGGGAGAAAAGCAGAGGGGAAAGAACACAGCCTTGGGGGGAACCTGTGCTGGTGGTCCGGGAGGCTGAGACGTGTTTCCCCAGCCTCACATGCTGCTTCCTGTCGGTCAGGAAGTCTGTGATCCACCTGCAGGTGGAGTCGGGCACGTGCAGCTGGGAGAGCTTGTCAGCACAATGCTTCAGGGTGGAGCAGGAGACGGAGTCCGGGCCCGCTGCTTTGCGGGGATTCTGCTTTTTAAACAGCCTGTTGACGTCTCTCTCCAGAATGGCGAGGGTCGTCGCTGGGGAGGTGGAGGATGCTACAGAGGTGTGAGCCCCTGATGGGCTGGGCGAGGGTGGGCTGATGGTCTGTGGCTTGTTGATGGAGCTGTGGGGGATGGCCTCAGGACTGCTCCATTGTCTTTCAAAGCGGCAGTAGAACTCATTCAGGTCGTCTGCCAGAAGCATGTTGTTCATGGAGTGGGGTGATTTGGGCTTGTAGTTGGTGATCTGCCTGAGCCCTCTTCAGACAGAAGCAGAGTCATTTGCTGAGAGCTGTTGTTGCAGTTTCTCAGAGTACAGTCGTTTAGCATCTCTCACCGCCTTGCTAAACCTGTATTTTGACTCTGTGTACAGGTCCTTGTTCCCACTCCTGAATGCCTGGTCCTTCTGCAGTCTTAGCTTCCTGAGCTCCGCTGTGAACCAGGGTTTGTCGTTGTTATAACTCACCCTGGAGCTGGATGGAATACAGCTGTCCTCACAGAAGCTGATGTAGGAAGTTACAGCCTCTGTGTACTCATCCAGGCTGTTGGTAGCAGTCCTGAAGACATCCCAGTCAGTACAGTCCAAGCACGCCCGTAGATCCTGCAGAGCCTCACTGGTCCACTTCTTGAACTTCCTCACCACAGGTTTGCAGAGCTTTAGTTTCTGCAAACTCAAGTATCAGATGTATTCAGTATTAGATGCAACACTAGTCACCTTCCTTTTACTCTAGGGCTGCCACTAAAGAGTATTTCTATTTTCGACTAGTCGTCTTTTTATTTTCAATATAATAATAATTGCTTTGGTCTTTAAAACATCAGAAGATAGTGTCCATCTCAAATAGCATAATGTAAACTGTAACCGACCCCTAGTCCAGTTTCATGCTTCGGGGGAAGAGCAGGGGCCACATCACTCCATTTAGTCTTGATGGTAAGAGACAGAATGACCTTTGTGTCTAAGTTATGCCGTTTGTCTCCTCGGGGGTGGGTTCTGTTGAAATGGCACTAAACCAAGCAATAGTCCATTCCCTAAAATGTTCATTGAAATCAGAATTCATAAAAAAGTATATTTACAAAATAAATAACTTCCTGTATTAAACTTCTTCCTCAAAGCTACATCCATCCATCCATCCATCCATTATCACCCGCTTATCCGGGGTCGGGTCGCGGTGGCAGCAGGTTCAGCAGGCCGACCCAGGCTTCCCTCTCACCCGCAGCATTTTCCAGCTCATTTCATACTAAATACAAATGTGATTTATATTACTCGTCAGCATTTTAAGAGAAGAGTAAGTTCTTGGCTTGTTAAGCAGTTGAGTTCACCAACCGCATCGATCTGTAATGTATAGAATAAATGACAAATACCTTACAGATCATAGTGACAAGCAGTGAGCTTGACAGGGACTGCCTAAAATTATATGGCAAGATTAAAACACAGAAATTCCCACCTTGTTGTAATAGAGCGAATGAATCAAACTGAAGTCAGTTTCACCTCCAATTCTTTATTTTAAGTATATCGTTTACAGAAATATTGTGAATCTTAAAACTTACTGACAGGCTTTTGAATTGAGATATCGTCTTTAAGCAGATGTAATAGTAATACCTTTCTATATCTTTCGAGAGAAGTAAAACCAAACTGATCAGCAGAATCTTTAAGAAACAGTGAATACATTTAAGACTTCAACTGTGAATTACAAAAGGTACAATTACATTTTTAACAGGGAAAAGTACTTTTGATTTGGTTGTTCTGCTTACAAGCCAGCAGCAGCCACCCGAGGCAGCAACTGCTGTACTTTCCAGCTAAACAACTCCACTGTGATAACTGAACTGAAAGGAGAGGGAGGGATGCAGCTAATTTATTTTGGGAGAAAGGATTTCATGCGCACTGCTACAAACATGTAGGCATATTGAGATGAAAAATGAACGAGGATTCACATTTTTTTCTTTCTAAAATAGCCTTCTGGTAACACTGCACAAAAAGAATATGTGGATATGTCATACTAGTTGATGTATAATTAGTACAAAGTTGTTTCAAAAGTGTTCATTTTCATTTTCTATACTCTTGACCAAATGGAACATGCTTGAACTATTGGAGTTCATAAATCACCAGTCTCTCCTACGTACAGTATAAAAACAAATTAGAAAAAACAAGCTAGAAAGATTCTTTCATGAAAAAACAGCACCCTCAAATCAATTCGTAGCGTAAATTAAATTCACACATAATTAATAACTAAACCCATTTAACACAGTGTAGGACTAGAATAAATAGGGAGAAATTGATTCACTATTTAGACAATGAGTCGAGCTCATGAGAGTTTCCACAGATATGGTTGTCCACGTAGAGGATGTATGGATCGGGAGTTCTCAGTTTCACAGTAAGAGTGCAGAGGAGTAGGTGAGAGTAATCAGTCAGCTAGCTGTATGGGACAGAAGATGGGTGTGTGGGGTGTTATTACTGGAAGTGACTGATTCCTTCAAAATTGTATTTACTACAATCCATAGGGGAGCACCAGGGTTCCCTTGTTGTGGCTTGGACCAAAGTAGACGAGGCTCTTAAGACTGCTTGACCTTGTTCTTTTCCTGGTCATTAACGTGCTGTTCCTCTCTGCTATCCTCCCTCTCCGGCCGGTCGTCACTCTGGCGGGCGATAAGCAGTCGGCAGGTGAGCAGAATACCAAAGACCAGAGCGTGGGCGTAGCGTTTTAGGGGGTCTCCTACAAGCTGGTGGAAGAACAGGACGGCGAGCATGACCAGCAGCAGCAGGAAGTTGGCCACATCCTTCGGCCGGCCCGGTACAAGGGTGAGCACCACACCGCAGCCCACCTCCAGGGAGCCGATGATCTTGCGAAGCAGTACTGAGCTGATACCAATCTTTTTCAGGCCCGGTAAAGCCTTGGCATAGCTCTTGTATGCCCTTTTCTGAAAGGACAAAGTACAAAGATTAATTTAAATAGATTTCACCTTTAACTAAGCTCATACAAGCTCTCACGAGTGTGTCTTTAATTAAAAAAAAGCCATTTAAGGCCCATGTAATGTTGGGTCACCAACATGTCAAGTGTTCAAAGGTCACATGCCTTTATTTCATCACTGTGGTTGTACTCTTCCACCTATTGCTCCCTGGTCCAATAAAACCTATTAAGTATAATATTATATGAGAATATTAGTTGTTTGAAGCCTAAATGCATGCCATCTATCATCTTCTGTATTCCAACATCAGCAGTGGCAGGTGCATCTCACAGAATTTGCTGGAATGCGCCGCCATTGCTCTTTAACGTTAGCTGTACGTTGCTCTTCACGTTAAAGACCATTTAATAAGCTGCAAGTAGCACGCGAACATTCCGAAATGGTTCCTTATGCAGCACGTTTGCACCATTCCGCTAACGTTAAATTATAACATGTGTGACCACGACGCGTTCGCATTGCTCCCTTCACCAGCAGACGTCAATTAATGAACACATTGCGGATTATTTTATGTGCACATTCACAGATGTTAATGCCGACATATTGTCTGGCTCATCGTGAGACATACAGGCTTAGCCCGTGTGCTAACGGTGGGAGTGCATGCAATAACGTTTCAGCAGGTCTCACCGTGATGAAAATGGACTCGTGCTTCACAGAGGCAGAGGAGAAGAGACACGTCGTTTCCGAAAGCGGTGCTTTTGTCCTATATTTGTCCTTTTACTATTTAGGTCAGCGTCACATTATTAGAGCCTGAGAGCGCTTTCGTGTCTGCAGCCAGCCCAGAACAATGGCCTTCACCCCCCCACAGATACCGGTGTGTCGTTCAGATGCACTCACCATTTCACTGTATGCATCTTTGCTTAGTCTCGGGGTGAGCTTGATGGTTCCCATGAAGACGAAGAATAAGCCCAACGCAAAAGAAAGTGCCACGATAGTGACTGTTCTCGGTGAGGCCATCTTTCGCCACCGTACGTGTGCAGCAGGCGCTTCCCACAGACGTGAATGAGAGTCGGACGGTTTCCCAGTGAAGATGCACCAGGGGGGCCGGGCTTCTGGGTGGACGACAAAGATGGCGACGCACGGGTCCTCCTCCTCCTCCTCCTCCTCCTCCTCCCCCCCCCCCCCCCCCCCCCCCCCCCCAGCCTCAGCCTCAGTGCAGCATCCAGGAGCTCCCCTACAACTCAAAACCCCTCCATGGTGAGTCTGGGAGACTTTTTCAGATTATTATATTTAAATTACTGTATTTATTTATTTTACAAAAGGCATAGTTTAATATAAAATACATATATATGCTCATACAATATATACGAGTTAATGCATCATGTTGTTCTTTCACACAACTAAAGACTAACGGAGTTTTAAAAAACAGGCCACGTTAAATAAACATTAGGGGGTTGGCAATCAATGCCTTAACCCAGGTGGTGTTTGTGCTCTTCAATAACAAAAAGAAAAATGCCAATTGATTTCTTTATTGACGGTATGGTCATTATTCTTCAAAAGGGCTAAACGTGTTGTACTTTTTATAGCCCTTGAACAAACCAGCTTGTTCGACACCATACAAATTAATTATGTAGATGTTGATATTATTCGAGGTAGAAATATCTTACATGACGAAAGATAAGGTCATAAATTCACCAGTGAGTAGTGCAGACACTTTAAGATTCTACAGATTTATTTGCCACGATGCATTTGCAAGAAAAACTCAAAAAACCACAGACGTTATGTTCATGTTTAGTCAGTTTAACTAACTGCATTTTGTCAAGGACAGTACAGTCAATACTGAGAGAAGCTGCTGCACTAATCCTCAAATCTGTTGTGCCATCTGGTAAATACAGAGTTTCTCCAGAGACGGAAAGTTAATTGTGGATTGTAGAAGATGGTGAAGATGACTGGAAGGCTGCCATGGAGGAATGTCTTGGGATCAGTACATTTTAGGAGCTGAGAATTACAAAAACAGGGGGGAAACAATAGAACCCATCTTATATATAAAGAATATTGTTGTATTGTTTAAATCTAAATAACTTGTAGCATGTATACTTAATTTGCTAGAAAAATACCTGCTGACGTTGTAATATAAACACATTAGATAGCCTATAAATGTGTATCGTTATTATCAACAATGTTTTCTCCACCCAGTGCTGTTTACATTTCTTGAAAGTGTTCAAAACCCGTAAAAAAAAGGGATACAGTTCAAAAAAGATTCCCTTACAATCACAACTACATACATTTATTTTTAAAAAAAAACTAATTTAACATTTTGGCCAGGGACACAGTTTTATCTCTTACTTCTGAAAATCTATACATTGTTATCTATATATTTATCCTCAATGTTTTCATTTTCATTTTGATATTATGAATACATCATTATGCAGACCTGCCCTTCACTACACATTGGAGTTTGCAGTTTCACTCCAAAGGTTCAGGGATCAGGCCTGATGTCTGGTGTGAAAACGAGGTGATGAAGACGTAACCGGAGTGAAGGGATGCAGTGTGGCCGGCCGTTCCTCATCCTCTGTTCACTGTCCTTGTTCCTGACGTTCCCTCACAGCCAGCATTGCCTTTCGGTAAAGATCTGTCAGGGAAAAGGGTCATCTTTTTAAAAACCAAAGCTGTGATTTCATTTCATTTTGAAAATGTCATTGCGTTTAAATGGAAATGCGAGAAGTGGACGAATGCTCACCGAAGGTTGCAGACAGGTCCACAGGTTGAGAGTAAGCTTCAGAAAGCTCCTCTGTGTTGATCTTGTTCTTCCTTTTTACTTTTACAACTTTCTTCTTTCTCCTCTTTTCCCCTTCAGCTAGATATAAGATACAATTAGTATTTCCATTCTTAAACAGATTAAAATATATATATATATATTGGCCATAAATAACTGATTTCAACCTTGAGGCGGCTTCTTGTCGTTGTCCGGTGATTCTGACACGTCCAGAGTCTCTTCTTTCACTTTTTTTTTGCGTTTGGTTTTGCCTTTTTTGGGGGGGATCAGGGCACTGCTGGGTTTCTCTCTGTTACCAGAGTTTTCTTGCTCTCCTCCGTTTCCATCACCCTCCTCTTCCTCCTCCTGCTCATTTGCTTCTCCTTGGTTTTTTTCGCCTTCCTTTTCCTTAACCGGCTTCTTCTTCTTCTTCTTTGTGTTCAGCTTCTTTTTGAGAGAGGTTTCCTGTGAATAGTTTAATCCACTATTTATTAACTGTAACATTATTTTTCACTTCGCATTATCAAGCAAACAAAACAAAACATAAGGTAGCAGTGGACATGCAATCTAAACCACAGAAAACTAAATTTTCTATTAAACATAATAAATATACACTATTATCATTGT
Organism: Cyclopterus lumpus; assembly: GCF_009769545.1. Taxonomy (NCBI): domain Eukaryota; kingdom Metazoa; phylum Chordata; class Actinopteri; order Perciformes; family Cyclopteridae; genus Cyclopterus; species Cyclopterus lumpus. The sequence continues at coordinate 16,645,723 of NC_046975.1, forward strand.
AAAGGCAGAATTCATGGCTGAGCTGTTAAATGCATTAGATTGTACGATGTATGTACTGCAGCAGCCACTGGGTGTAGTTTTAAGATATATTCCTGACCTTTTGCAGTATGTTTCGAATGGGTTGCAGCTTTCCTTCACCCTTTGTCTTTTTCTCCTTTTCTTTTGGCCGGTGAACCTGACGAAGATCTGACTTGCTGGATTTCATTCTGAAGTGAGAAAACATTCAACATAAAAAGGTCAGATTAAGTTCAAATGATGCTTTGGGTTTATGTTGATCTGTACAATATGCATGTAAAATAAAGCGATGACTGTTAAGGCCTCTGCTACCGTTCCCCTTTGATTTTTCTGCGAACTTTCTCTGTTTTCCAGGTCTTTTCCCCCCTTCTTGGTTCCAGAGGCCTCTTGCTGTCCTGGACTACGCGAGTGCACAGCTCGGGGTAATCCAGACAAACTGCACGCAGCAACCAGCGAAGGCCCCGTTGAGTCTTTCTATCCGACCAGCGTCGCAGGTCCATTAAGGCAGAACAAGGCTCCTGAGAGAGAAAAGAGAACGCTTCGTCTGTTTCAACTACTCCATCAGATTTGTTGGGTTTGCTTTCTTGAATTTTTAACACTTACAATATGGCACAGAGAGCGGCTCTGGTTGACCAGCTTCTCCAGTAACAGAATCTCAATCAACTCACTTCCCAGCAAAGCGTTCATTTTGTCTTGTTTGTTGGCCAACCTAACAAGAAAAGGTTTCAGCACAGGTCACTCACACTTTAGCTTCACAGTTATCCACTCATTACATGTTTCAGAGTTTCTCTCGTCAGCCACTAGAGGGCACTGTTTACATTGTGCATGATGTTAGTAAGGTCACACTTGTAATGTAAGTAGGAAGTATAATTACACTAATATGGGTTTTCCCGCCACTCTTGGTTGCTTCAGCAAGTCAGCGAGAACCTCCTTGACCTCCTTGACCCTCTGCCTGTCACTGGAGTCCACCACAAAGATAATCCCATGGGCCTCTCCATAGAGCTCCTGCCAGGCTCCTCTCGACTCTGTTGACCCCCCAACATCCAGCAAGGTGACCTGGTAGTTTTCCAATCTCAGCTCACTCCGGACGCAGCCATGGGTGGGTCCAGCTTCCGCACCGAGGGGGACTGAAAAGAACCGGAAATAAAACACAGGTAGATTATCTTTTGTGTTTTTACGCTTTCGGCACAGAGATAAATTGGCCTAAAAGTAACTTATTTACCTCTTAACATCCCTCTGATGGAGGATGTTTTTCCTGCTTTGTCAAGACCAACCACCAGAATATGCACTTTCCTGCAAAGAAGCATGCACAGAATAGAATTTCATTTAAAGGAGCACCATTATAAATCACATCAGGTGGCATCAATGAACCTAGAATGAGATGCAAATTCGTATAGTACAAATATTCTAAAAGAAGATTAGTTTAGTTTTTTTTCTGTATTAAATGCATGGCCGTTCTAATTTTTCTTTCTGAAACTAATTACGCATTCACTCATTTTTAAAGAAATCTGTTATTTGCTACCTGATCGGCTCCTTTATTTTGGAGAACCAGGTGCAGCAGTTGCTCATCAGGTTGAACATGTTTACTTGAGGTGAGCAAGGTGAGCACAGCGGCCACCATCTTCTCTGGAACTGGTACCTGCAAACAGATGGTCAACCTAAGTATGACTCACACACGCACAGAAATAGGGCCAGCAGGTTGAGTCATGGGGCTCACGGCCAGGTCCAACACGAAGATGCTTTGTGTCTGCTGTAGGAGACTTTTACAGATGGTCGAGACGTCTGGGTGATGCTTTGATTGCCTAATGTGTCTTTATATACGCTCTCTAATTAGCTGTATGAGCAATCTAGCTCAGTTTCTTCTCAAAGATTATTTTCTTTAAGTTTTAGGATAAAAATAATGAATGATAATGGGAGATTTCTGCCAGTCGGGAACTATGAGGGGTTCTCTCAAGTCTTGTTGTACACACGCAGCCGGTGTGTCTGAGGAAGTCGGGCCATGCGCTAAAAAAAGACACAGTTATTTGTGCAGTGGATCTGTTGAGGCTCCGTAATCTGATGAAGCCAGTTTAGCTTTTACAGTATTGTTGACAAGCTGAACCATTTGTTGTGGCTGTAAAAGACACTGAGGTCATCACCACGTACACTCAGTGAGGAAACTCACGTTTAAGAAGAATATTTTTCACAGGTATCTCATATCATTTAGAGCAAGTTTAGTATAAAAGTGTCAATATATATATATATATATATATATATATATATATATATATATATATATATATATATATATATATAACATCCGTCCACAGTCCCGAACATGCAAGTTGTGGACTGTGTGAATGTGAAAGAAAATGTGATGTATATTCAAAAATGTGTGTGCATAATAGAAAACATAATTAGGTATTTTGTTCATTTTGCCAAATTCTTCAGTAATTCTAGGTACTGATTGAATGGTTGGTTATGGTTCATACATTGTAACAATATTTATGTCAATATGTATGTCGAGTTTAGTGATTTTAGAAAGCGTATAAATACAATGAGAAACTGGAGTATTAAGCACAAATAACACCCAGTAGAGTGCAATACAAATCTTAATAGCTATGAACAACCTTTTGATGTTAAAGATAAGCCAGTACAGGCGAACTACAGTATTCTTGTTCATATATCTCATAACTTCTACAAACACTGTACATAACAATGCACCCGGTTTGAAGTCAGTGAATCATTGGTTTAAAACATAGTATTACAAACTCAGTGGACACTAAACTACTAATACCCGATATTACTGATGCGCAATTTAATATGATTTAAAAAGTGTAAAAGATTAACAAGATAGAAGAAATGTACCGAATACTTACAGAAGTAAGTCTATGTCCATGCATTTGTTTGGGTGTTTGTCTCTACTAACATCTTGTGCCCTTCTGCTACCAAACTAATCAGGCTCACAGTAAGCCTCTAGTCGCCCCATGTGGGAGGCACAACCTGGGAAACGTTGGATTGGTATTCCAACCAATCCCAGAGTCCTCTGAACCAATCGCTAATCCCATTGGATGGTGTGGTTACTCTAGTTAGACCCAACGGAGGTGCATGTATCCATCCAGGAGAACCAATGTGTTTTGTGGTGTGATCTGTGACGTGATGTGCCCTCCTGGAAGTGGAAGCATGCAGAGCGCTTGGATAGATTTACCTCAACTTTAGTCACTGTGGAACATAATGACATCATAACTATGGTGACAGCCAGGTGGCGTCACGCTACACTGTACGTGAGACAAGTTTACATTTATATTTGGGACTGAAACTATATTTTCTTTGTGAAGTGGTCGGTTGATACTCTTACAAATGTATTTACGGTTTGTAACTAACAAGTTACTGTGCTTATTTTAATATGTATTGTTGGGTATGTGCTAATATGTGCATATTTATTATGTCGTGGATTTGCCATTTTATTCTATTTTTACTCACATTTTCAGTTGTTTTCCTGTTGATCAATTAGAAATGTTGCTGTCAAATAAACTTTCAATGTGGATAATTAAGAGGGAAATAAACAAGGTGATAGTTCAGGTGAAAACATTCACATTTGATAAGGAATGTTAAGTGTATTTATAATAAACACATTTCATACACAAATAAATTAAAATGATATTGAATATAATTGTCTGACTGTAAATATAGGTGGTTCCCTAACAATTACAGAGGATCAACATATTAGATAATGGTTAATGTAATTACAAAGCCAGTCCAACACATTCTGTAATGCAGCATGAGCCACTAGATGGCCTCAGAATCACAGAATCTATTTTCATTTGTGCACATTGTAGTCTCTGTAAATTATAATGGCTCTGTTTTCAAGTCCTTGACATGCTCAGATAAATGGCTGAGGCTACATTTCAGTCTATTCAAAGCTAAACACACATATTTTTGATTTGCAGCCTCTGTACAATGTACTCCACACCACTGTTTTTTTTAAATTTCTTAATGTTTATATAGGAAAATCTAAATAAAATGGACAGCAGGCTACTAAGCAGAGCTTCTGCAGACACAATTAAATTATAGATGTTTGTGACTTGGAGCAATGATTTGTGTGGAGGCCTTATCTTATTATGTCATTAAACCAACATCCAATAAGGCTCTGCCCTCCTCTGCTGAGTAAGTAGACTCATCCCAGAATCTGACCACAGCCCTGCGTCAGCTGCCAGACAAACACGCACACACACACACTCAGCAAAAAAGCAGCAGCAGCTGAGGACCACACCCCACATTGCAAACATGTTTCACAGACCCCCGACTGCAAATATTGCAATCTGGGTTACAGCTGGACTACTTCACAGCTTCTGTTAAATACATTAACATTAAAGGAATAGTTCAATATTTTTGGGAAATGTGCTTATTTGCTTCCTTGCCTTGAAGTACATAAGATGAGAAGATCAACACTAATATAATGTCTGTATTGTAAATATAACGTTAAAGCCAGGACATAGTAAGCTTAGCTTATCTTAGCATAAAGACCTATCGGCACCACAAGTTTAGTTATCAACACAATCTGTTTTGTTTAATCCGTATAAAAAAACAAAGTATATAAAAGGAACATTATGGTTTGGAAAATGTTTACATGCCAAGCAACCCCTGTAAAAATGGAGGATTGTTGTTATCTAAAAGAAACAATATCCAACCTCTTATCTGGTGAGCTTTAGAGTCGCTGGTAGGTTGTAGTACCTTTGAACAGAGTCAGGTGAGCTGTTTCCTTGCCCTAAACAAAGTAAGCACTTTAAGATAGTTCAAGACAAAGATTATTGTAGAGAATTTGACACATAACAGTGTAATTATTTCAATGAGCGCACCCTATCCCTCTCCCGATTGGCTGGTAAGTCTGTGCACATGGCTGGTGCGCGGTAATGAGGTTTCCATCTATCACTGCCCTATGTCTCCACAGAGCACACAGCCTCTGCAGTCTGAAGTCAGTGAGCCACACCACTGCTTCACCAAATACATGCATAAGTAATGACGTGCCTTAGGTTGTGTCGACCACTGACTTAGATGAGATCTGATTAGACAGAGAGAGGTTGGCATGTTTGAGTTGAGCTGTGTTGGAACTGTACCACAGTTTAGTAAAGAAAAAGAAAAAAAAAAGTTACATGGACCAAACTGGAAGTTAAAGTTAAAGTTAAGCAACAGAGAGTAGTTGTGCAATGGAAATATTGTCTCCTTCACTACATATTGTGTCCTTCTCAAACCATGGATCCTTGTTTGCATAAGAAGTTGAGCAAACATCAAACTGGTTCTGTTCTTGGTCACAAAACCAATTGTGGCCAAGTCTGTGGCAGCTTTACTCGCAAGCCTGCAAGTCACCATAACAAGGCCAAGTCTTCTCTGCTGATGGGAACTAAAAATGGAAGTTCAGAGAAAATGATCTCTCTTTGCTTGGTGCTTCCACTTGGAATAGACAAATACTGGATGTAATAAAACTACATTGCATTTCACACTGTATAAGTAGCAGTTAGTTTGGCAAAAGTAGTCCAGAGAGAATTAAATGTTAACATAAATTGTAGTGTTTCCTTAGTGATTATTGTAGTTATTTAAAAATAGACTGACATTTTACGAGATAGATCATCTTCTCTGCTAGTCATAACAGTAGTACTAGTAGTAGAAGTAGTAGTAGTAGTAGTAGTAGTAGCAGTACAGTATAGTTCTCAAAGTCACAGTGACCTGTGCAAGATATCACATGTCGGGCTGCTCAAAATAGCCCGACCACGCACCAGATACATTTATAAACATTTCCTCAGTTTCTATTTATACTGTTTTCATATCATTTTTGACACACAGATCCCATCACCCCTTCATACATCTATTGTTCTGCCTGCAGAGCAAGCAGATGCTATTATAATAGTTGGGTTATTTCTCTTCCCTTTTTTATCCATATTGTACTTCCATATCTTTGGGCTTTTTTTCAGAAAACAGTAAATGCACCTTTCTGTACAGTTTATTAATTACCTGTAAATTGTACTTTCTACTACCATATATTTATACATATATATATGTATATATATATATATGTATATATATATATATATATTATATGTATATATACATGTCTTGTTGAGTAAAGTTCCAGTTTATCTTATCTCTAATCTCTCTTACTTTGAAGGCAGACGCCCTTTCATTTCCGGTATGGTTCTGCGTGTTTCTCGCCGATTTAGCGCAGCTGTTGCATCGACAGCGCAACAGGGCTGGAACCACGAGCTGAAACCCTGACCTCAAACTACCTGCACATTGACGCCACAGCGTGTTTTTAAGCTTAATTTAACTTATTTAAAACTACTGATGAGCCTCCGAGTCTGGGACGACGATCGCCTAGCGGAGTCTTTATTTTGAGAGTGCTGCATGACGAGGCATCCCCGATCCTAAAGTCTGACCGTGCAACAACAACACTGATATCACTGCAGGCAGTGAGGTGGTATCCTCGGGATTAAACCGGGTGGTGACGCCCCACGGCATACGAGACAACCAAACAAAAGCTTTTGTTTTTCTCCGTGTGTGTGTGTGTGTGTGTGGAAAGGGGGGATTGTTGCGTTGCAACGCGATGTGAAACCAGCGATGATCAACTTGGTGGAAAGTTGGGAGAGACGGCGGATCAAGGGAAGCGTTTACAAAGCGCTGTTGTCTGGAGCGCGCTAAGGCGAGTTCAGTTCTACGTCCGAGCCCAAACCGCCTGTCCGCGTGCCGACCAAGTCCAACCGCATCATCATGTGCGAGGTGACCATGGAGAAGCAGGAGGCGGGGGAGATATCCGACATCGACCCGCAGGAGGAGTGCTCCGCCGGGGAGGAGAACAGAGTCATGCTGGTGGTCAATCACAGCCGGATCCAGCCCCCCTTCAGCGTCCTGCTGGCCACGGCGCTCTACTGCGCGGAGTTCGTCACCGCGGCGGTGCTCTGCAGCATGTACCGCAAGACCGACGATGTCATCTGGCTGGGCTTCACCATCGCCTTCATGCTGCTGCCCGCCCTGCTCATCCAGCTGGCGCTGACGTTCATCCACCGGGACCTGGGTCGGGACCGGCCGCTGGTCCTCTTCCTGCACCTGCTGCTGCTCGGCCCTGTCATTAGGTGGGTGAGGGTCAAGAGGAGAACAGTGCATTTAGATACTTGAAGGTGTTTTAAACCAACGTTTGAGCCAGCCAGTGGTCGATGGGAGTTGTAGTAAATCACCTAAAATATAAACAAAAGCCATAAACAAGTCGTGTGGAATATTAGTCTATAATTCCTCAATACCCTTTGTGCTGCAAAGATGTGTACATTAATTGAATAGACGAGAACTATATGTTGGATTCATCATTGTAGTCATTTTTAAGCTGAAATTCCAAACTTTTTTTTTTCTCAAACGTGAGGATGTTGTGCTTTTCTACTTTGACATGAATGATTGTAAACTGAATATCTTTGGCTCTTTGAAGGCAACATCATTGGCCCTCTGAAATGATAACAAGAATTTTCCACATTTTCTGACGTTAGACTTTTTTCTAAACGATTAATTGAGAAAACTGACGGATCACTCGATAAAGAAAATAATCTTTACTGGCAGTCCCCACATCTTACTGGATATCCAATGTCCACTTTCCAGTTGCAGTGCAGTACAGTTAATGGATAAAACAATAATTGACAGTCTCCGTTGAGTGCACTGACGGTCAGCCCCCGATCCATCAGCATCCATCTGTTGTAGTTCATCTATTTACTCATGCACATTAATTTGTAATGATGGACTGCTGCAGCGTCATGATTCTTTTTGCACCCAACGGGAATCGGACAGGTCACTCATTAACGGCATCAGACCAGGAAGGCCTGTCCAGTTTAATGGATGTTAGGGACGACCGAACATGACAACCTCCCACGTCGTCACAAGTGTTGAATAGAGATGTCAAATATCTTGAGCCTTTCCCTTTCTGAGCTTCTTTTAATCTGCCACGGTCTCCCTTGGTGGTTTGGTCCCAGTTGAACCTACAGTCTGGATCTCTTAAACCAATCTGTCAGATGACTGTGAGAGCTGGCCACCCGCCTTGGTGACACACCCTTCACATTTATGGGTTGTATGCCTCTCAGTTTTATGACCTTATCTCGGGATGAAGGCCTCCGGTGCTGCACACCAGGCCGGGTTGGCTCTCCAGGAGCGGTGGAAGTGCATGTTCTCTTGTTAGAAAGGTGTTCTGTTTATACAGAGTACACTTCGATGTTGGTTGATCTCCGCTCGGGGATCTGTTTGGGGAACCGCGACTCATGCAGGGAGATCTCCGATATTCAAATATACAAGATGACTCCTTTTTCTTTTCGCTCTGAACTTTGATACGTCAACAGTGAGCCCTGAGGTGTTTCTTTGAATGTACACTACAAAAAGAGCCAGGTGAAGGGTGTGTTCATTTTACAGGGCTAGAATTTCCCCTCCGTCTCCGGTTCTCTGCAGGTTTACGGGCCTCGGGAAGAGCGCTTCGCAAGAGGAAGGGTTAATAAAAAAATGATAACTTGGTTTGTGGCTCAGCTTGCGGTGCACCCTAAAATACGATACAAGAGAAAAGATGGAGATTGAATATAGATCAAAGGGAGAAAGAACCCTTTGCAATGTCATTCAGAAGACAGGAGAGGATCTTATCTTCGATACTGAGCTAAAAGGATTGATTTCCGGCCAGCCGTTGTTTAGTGTAGCCTGTCGACAGCGATAAAAGTCTGTATCTTTTCAGAATACAGCACAAGGCTCACATACTTTCTGTGTTACCCGTTGTCATAATAGCCATTTGAGTCAAAAGTGCTTCACAAATTATCTCACCTGACCTTTGGATCCTCATCTCGGCTCAAGGCTACATTGGCTGAGTTGCATTGTGGGACACGTAGCTGTCACATCGGGACAAGGAAGAATAATGTGTGGAATGGGGGGAAAAAAAGAAGCTGCGTATTTCTGGTTCTGCTGCATTGAATTTTTATCCTTTCTTTTCAAATCTGCCTCCTGAGTGCAATGCTCAATCTGGCGGAGTACTCCTTTTATGAGTTTTAAAATCACTTTGTTATTGGGGAACAAGAAAAGAATGAAATAGAAAAACAAGACGAGTGCTGTGACTCAATAGAGGAGCTTCCGTTGGTACACTTCTGTGTAGGCTGTGTACCTACTGGCTAAATTGGGTGGATTTTGACATGGTAGTGTTGTCCAGTGTTCTTCTTAACTCTTCTTCACTTTCTTCTTGGCAAATTGTAAGTGGACGCAGCATTAGAGCCAACATTTGACCAAAACATCTGGCGGCTTGTTTGCTCACTTCACAATTGTACTAAAACTGTGAGAAGTGTCCATCTTTGTTAGTGGGAACGCACCCAAAACAGCAAGTGTCGGTACGGAAGAACGCAAACGTCTGTGGGATTCATCCTCTGGAGACCATAAACCTTTTCTGACAACCTATCCAATAGTAGTTTCAGTGCCAGGCTGACACTGTGATCCAGTGGCTAAAACCAAGGATCATCCTCTGGACAAAGTAAGCTGTTGAAAACCAAAAGTCAGCACCACTAGTTTATGATGCTGCACACTTTGCTCTGCCAGCGACCATGAAATCCTGCGTCTCTCATGTGAGCTTTATGAACTTTGTTGTTTAGTGTTTTGCAGTTATCTTCCGCCGCACTAAGCTGTGACGTCTCTGATGTTGTTTATGGTGACAATGAAGCCGGAAAAGCAAACGTTGGTGATCGCTATTACAGATCATTTTGTTCTGTTCAGTTCTTTTATTTCTCTGTTTTTATTTCGAGCGCTTTGCGTTCCACGCTGTGCCGCTGTCAGTAGGTTTCCTGTGTGACTCAGGGATGGTGTAATAAGCTGGTCTTGTCGCTGCACACTCAAACACTTGATAACGTCCGCTATCAAAACCGGAATTTCAAGTCACATTTTTTTACACATAACTGCGCGAAGAAGCATTTTAAGAGCCTTGTGTTTGGTTGCATTGGATTCTGCGAGTAGATAGTGAGACAGTATCCACAGAGTCAATATGGCAGCTCTGAGGAGGGGGTTGGGTTATTTGTAACTTGTCTGGACTGGCTTCCTTAAATACATAAAGCAGAGGCTAAAACGACATACTGGGATTACTCTGTCACTGTGGGCCAGTCTCTGCATGCAGAGCCTGGAGTTTTGTGTCAGTTTGTGTTTCACAAAGTCTCCGCAGTCGGACAAGGTCGTGTTAGTGTGAGCGCCATGAGCCTGATGAGGTAATCCCAGGCGACCAAAACAAGAGGATCTTGCTAAAGAGCTGAAAGAATTTCCTGAATGCTCCGCTGCCCTTCAGCCATAAACAAACCTCAGTATTTCAATTGTCACAGGAGTCTCCCTGCTTCTTTCGTTTTGTGTTTGTCCCATCGGACTGCTGCATTCGCATGTTTAGACCGAGCAGTAGCTTGTGCGTTTCCCCTTTTTTTTTTTTTTTTAAATCCATAAGTCGCTTCCTCAGAAATCCGCATATTGATTCTCTTGGCTAATGCAGTCATTTTTCCCCTCCCCAAAGTGGATTTCAGTCTGAAAGCTAAGTGCATGCTGGCTGAACTTCAGGGCCCTCGTGCTGCGTCCTGAGCGCCGCTGTGCTGCCAGGTTTCCAAGGAAAGGGTGTCAATGAATCTGGTTTTGGCCTTCGCTGTTTCTCGATCATCGGCCTTGAACACTAAAGTGTAAAAACTCTGCCTGTGGCCATCGGTCTGGGAGGGACTGTGTTTAGAGAGAATCTAAGCATCTAAATAACAACAACATTTCCCCTGCCAGCCTCTAATGTTTGGGTCAAACACAGTCCAGGGACGAGTGTGGAAGCTTGGCTCTGTGCCACGTTTACACTGCAAGTAGACAGGACGGTTCCCCTTCTAGCAGCAGCTGAAGCAACATGTCGACTGCTGACTGGAGAGTCTGGGCAGCACATGGTTGAACCATGAAGCAATAGATTCCTGTGGGATTCCACTCTAAAGCTGGAGATTTTGGAGCAAAAGATGACATTCCAGCACAGGGGTGTGAGATGTAGTGCTGCAGTGGGAATCCTCAGAGGGCGAGCGTTGTGTGTCGAATGCAGATGTGCTGCACTGTGAGATGTGGGTCGGTTTACAAGCGCTCTTAAGGGATTATAATGCTGACATTTTGCTGTTGGCAGGTGGAAACCTCGTACTTCCAGTTTAGGTAGTCGGCTTGTTGCAGCTTGAACAGTTGGTTCTGAAATTCTTATACAAATGTGTGTCCTTTGGGCCTCCTAACCCCCCCCCCTCCCCCCTCCCCCCTCCCCACAAATTGCATTTGCCAGAAATCCTTTTGTCAAAGTTCTACATGGAAGACATCTCGCAGTGAAAAACGCGTTGCCCCTCTTCATGAATCGTGGTTCAGCCAGTTGGTCTGAACACATGGAGCATTTACCTTGCAAACGTGAAGGGAACCACACCCTGGGGGTTTCTGTTGATCCAGGCCGGCCTCTGGGAAACTGCTTTGTTTTCTTTCTACTGACTGCCCTCTGGTGGATTCTCTGTGCTGTGTTTGTTTAGCTGTGATTTGTGTGTGTGTGTGTGTGTGTGTGTTGCTGTATATAGCCTCTGTTGATTTTGCTTTATTCTACTTGTACGTTGCTTTATAGCTTTTAATGCCCTTTCCTATCCACACTATGATGAGTATTTGTTGATGTTAAAACACAAGGCATCGTGTCTCATTGTGGTAACTTAAACATCACACTGCACTGCCCTCTGTTGGTGTGAAAGTGTTACTCCACTATTAGTCACTCTGATTTCATCCTCAGGTGTTTTGAGGCTCTCGTGGTCTATTTCAAATCGAATAAAAAGGAGGAGCCCTATGTCACCATCTCCAGGAAGATCCATCTGACGAAGGGCCAGGGGATCCCCATGGAGTGGGAAATCGGCCAATCGGAGCGCAACCTGGCCACACACAGAAACGCCTTCAAGCGCACCGCGGTCATCCAGGCTTTTCTGGGGTCGGCGCCTCAACTGACGCTCCAGCTGTACGCCACCATCCAGGAGAAATACGTACCTCCTGCCAGATGTAAGAAGGATGGAGGTGTTGAGGTCCATGCTATTGCTCCACTATTGGAGTCTCTGTAAAAAAAGCACTACTTACTCTGAATTTTATTTCTGGCAAGGTTGAAGTAGCTCTAAAAACAAATGATAAAAGGATTTGAGGTTGGCAGCTCTTTAAGACGAGGACTCATCACCTTGAATTAATACTGTACACATAAAATGAAATGTCACTGCAATGTAGTAAAGTACGGTGGAGGATTTTAAATAGCCTCATATAACCCGGTAAGTCTTTTCTGTGTTTTTCCTCAGTTATTAAAAAGCCAGTGTATAAAGAGATGTTTTTGTTTATTGATGGGTATCAAAGATATATTTCTTTTTAAAGTAGTTGTAGAAAAGATTCCGTCTGGACCAAAGATGTTTCAAAAGTGTCTGTCTACCATATAACTGATTGAATGTTTTTGAGCATTCAGCATTTTTTACATTTTTTTCAGGAGTATGACTTCCATTTTATATCGGTGTAAGTTTAAATATGTATTTAATTATGATCAGTTTAAGGAGTTCTCCGTGTTTGAGACCATTCGAGACGAGACATTTGTCGACGGTGACGTGATGCCGTGGATCAAAAGGTAACGGAGCGCTTGTGTTTGTTTTTCACAGTGGCTCTGATGATCATCACGCTGATCTCCATCACGTACGGGGCCGTCGTGTGCAGCGCTCTGGCCATCCAGATCAGATACGACAACTACAAAGTGCGGTTGCGCCCTTTTGCCTACCTGTGCATGATCGTGTGGCGAGGGCTGGAGATTGCCACCCGGATCACCGCTCTGGTCCTCTTCAGCACGGCGTTGACCCACTGGGTGATCCTTGTCGGCATGGTCAACCTGCTCTTCTTCTTCTTCCTCCCCTGGGTGGAGTTCTGGGCCAAGAAGGGCTCGCTGACTGACGACGTGGAGAAAAACTTCTCCAAGCTGGGCACCACGGTGGTGCTGTCCATGTTCACGTTACTCTACGCCTGCATCAACACCTTCTGCTGGTCGGCGGTGCAGCTGGACTTCTCCCATCGAGAGCTCATCGAGAGGAAGCAGCGGTGGGACCGTCTGGCCATGTACTACACGGGCCGCTTTGTAGAGAACTTCCTCCTCATCACGCTCTGGTACTTCTTCAAGTCGGACTTCTACGAGTATGTGTGCGCGCCGCTGCTTGCCGTCCAGCTGCTGATCTGCTACAGCCTGGCCTTGCTCTTCATGCTGCTCTTCTACCAGTTCTGCCACCCCTGCAGGCGTCTCTTCAAGTACAACGTGCATGACTGCCTGCACTGCGTCTGCTTCCGTCCAGGAAGAAGGGGGGCGGGTGGCCGACGGCGAAAGCTGGCGCCCTCCTACTCCACCGCCGCCACCATGGTGCTGGTGCCGGAGGAGCCGCTGGAGCTGCTCGACCCCCAAAACTCACGACCTCTGGACCTCACCAGTCCGCTGAGAGAGAGGGAGACGGCCATTGTTGATGACATAATGGAAGCAGCCTGAGAGAGGCTTCGCGGGGAATCAAATGAACAAGTTCTCTGATGTAGAAATGCCTCTCCGCTGCAGGCTGCACAGCAAATCGATGCCTCGAGTACTTTGACACAAAAGACCAGAATGAGTGCATTGTTTTTAATTTTTTTTTTTTTTTAAAGTCAGCGAGATGATGAACTATTTCCTCAAAGTGCACAGAACTTTCTTTACCTTACGGTTGTGGGAGGGATTCATGTGAACTCCTGATGGCTTTACTGAGGGTGACGACTCGCACTCGGGGCACAGCGAGTTCTCAGTACACCAAAGAATGCAGCATGTCGAAATGTGCAGCGATGCACAAAGGCCGCCTTCAGAGAACAGCCGGGGGTCATGTGCAAAACTGAGCCAGGTGTGCGGGAAACACGCCAAGACTTACCGGGGCACCCCCAGTTTACTTCATTTTGGGGAACTCCCACCACAAACGCTGCCTTTTGCACACATTTCCATCTGCACTTAACCAACTGCAGCAGGACAATAATGTTTCCTCCTCGTATCCAACTACTTAAACCTGCTGTTGAATACCTTGTATTGTTCACTGCTCAGTCTGGTTCCATTGAATTACGAAAACAGGTTTTAGTTTCACATAAAAAATGTGAGAATATGTCAACCGTTAGCGAAGACAGTGTGGAATACCACGCGTGTCGTTAACCTCCCAGTTGATGATGCTTTAACCAGATTGACATAGCTTCTACTTTATCAAAGTGCTTTCACAGTTTGCTAACATTTTATGTGTTGTCATCGTTTGTTCTTTCAGTGCCTTGACTACTATTGTTTTACTTGAAACTCAAATAAAATAATCAGATGTTGACACTATAATTCTGTTATTTTGCCCTCATTTATGACCTCTCGCTCGTTACTCACACAATAAAACGTTGTCTATGAAACCAGTTGTGTCGCCGCCCAGCAGAGGGTAAAAGTTCCCGACTGTTGTAACAACTTCCTCATTCCTGGCGTTTATTTGGGCATGGGGAGGAATGTGGTCAATCACCACGAGGGGGGAAACCTCTCCTTCACATCGCCTTCTCACCTGCAGAGGAGGAAGGAGAGAGGAGGGAGGAGGAGTCCGGACCGGAGCGTGGAGGATAAAAGCACAGGCGACGAGGAGATGCAGGGAAGCTGCTGCTGCTGCTGCTGCTGCTGCTGCTGAGTCGTGATTAGGAGCTCAACATGGCGAACTGGATCATCAACCATGGACTTACAACATTCATACTGGTGAGTTCTGCTTCTCTACCCGTTAGGAATTACATTTGATATGTGGGAAAAATTCCCAACTTACGTAAAAGTATCCCAATGAGTGTGTGTGGCCTTTATCGCAGATAACATAAAAAAAATAATGAATAATTCTGTGATGGAAACATGCTCTTGTCTGTGTTTGCAGGTGATCTGGATGGCCCTCAACATCTTCTTATTCACCTGGTATTACCATATCTACGCTTTGAGGGATGAGTTTTACTACACGCGTTATATTTTGGGGGTGAGTGAGAATCAACGTCAGCTGAGATGCTTCTTCAACCATAGAAGTACAGTTTTGACGTACTTGTACTTTACTTGAGTATTTCCATTTCATGCAACTTCATACTTCTACTCCCTTGCATCACAGACGCAAATATCTGTTTTTTTTCTCTTCTCTAAAGAAAGCTACTTTGCACAAATATATAATACAAATCAAAAAACATTAATAAATGATGATGTATTGTTATAGCACTAGTATGAACGAAGCAGATGGTATATAAAGTAGTTAAAATAAGCTCTAACTTTACCAGCTGCAACTTGTAATAATAAACATATGGAGTACTATATTTTGATGCAAATGCTGCCAGTACTTTTATTAAAGTAGGATTTGGAATGCGTGACTTTTACTTGCAATGTTTTTACATGTTACTTGTCAGTATTGTTTCTTTTACACGTAATACTCGTTACTCCGTTGTGCTTCGTTATGAGCAGGTGGCACCTTGCATGGTGGCCGGGTGTGAATGATGACATGTAGTGTTTAAGAGCTTTGAGTGGTCACAACACTAGAAAAGCACATTTACCATCTAGATTTTTATTCTATTGTGTTTTTGCTATTCTTCTGTTGTAATCGTTAAGGAAACTTTAATGGCACAATAATTTCCTTGACAATAAAGCTCCATCTTATCTTATCGTATGTTATCTTGGTAATATTGCTTCCTCTACTTGAGCGAAAGGATCTGAGAACTTCCTCCACCAGTGGTAATCACACATGACTATGTATCTTATTCCAGGACGCCTTGGCCTGGGCCAGAGGCTCTGCAGCCGTCCTCAACTTCAACTGCATGCTGATCCTCCTGCCGGTGTGCAGGAACCTGCTGTCGTTTATCCGAGGCTCCTTAGTGGTACGATCACGACATTTCACAGTAGGTCATTATTGTTTGATGACAGCGCATTGTGCTGTCATACAAACTAGTTTGACTGCAGAATGCCAAAACATTTTCTTGTTTTGATTTCAGTTTTGGTATTTTTTGGTTAATTTTCATAATTAATTCAATGTATAACGTTTTCTATACAATTAAAGTCCTCTCTTGGGCCGTATCTCAGTAATAAAGGTGTGATACAAGTAAAGACAATGTATGTTGACTCCTCCCCCCTGAACAGACACCGGTCAGGTAGGTTTCAGTAACTTTTGGAAATGGGTTCTTTGTCCTATATCTTTTCAGTGTTGCAGCAGAACAATGAGGAAACAACTGGACAAAAATCTGAGTTTCCACAAGCTGGTGGCGTACACGATCGCTCTGATGACAGGTGAACTTATGCAAGCATTGTCTTTTTGTCTTACCTTTTCTTTTTCCTTTTTTATTATTTGTTCAGAGATTAGATTACCAATTGCTTAATTTAAAGCAAAAATAAATGTTGTTTTTAAAATCTTTAAAATGTCTGTACTTATTTTAAGTGTCATAGATGCAGATTTGGGTGGATGTTTAACACCTTTCTTCAGAATAAAATAAATATGAAACATGAATCTTAGAAAAGTATTCAGATTTATTTATTATTATTATTATTTCTGCCATGAATAAATACAATATACTTACCACAATGTGCAAACCCGCAGCTCATCAGTGTTTATCAGATAGTTTACGTAAGGGTGAAAGGAACATGGAAATAAATAAACAGTTTGCAGTCCTTCCTGGTGGTGAAGTGAAAATGAGATGACAGAAATAGATTCTATTGTTTCCCGATGTGATACGTCCTCCTTTTCTCTGGTGTTCCTCGCTGTGTTCGAGGTCTTCAGCTTGTTCAGAATGCTGTAGCTTGAATCTTGACTAGAAAAACTAAAATATTTTAAGACTTAACACTCATTCTGGCATTCTGGCCTTCACTGGTAACCAGTACACGCCAAAGCTGATTTTAAGATTCATATTTTTAACTTATGAGGCCTTGCACCACCTTACCTATCTGAGCTATTAAATGCAATTAAATGCACTTTGAATGCAATTGATTGATCGATCAAGCAGCAGTGATCATGTGTCTCCTCTCTGTGTTCTGGCAGCCGTGCACATGATCTCTCATCTGTTCAACGTGGAGCGGTACAACGACAACAGACGAAATAAAAACGATAAGCTTGGCATGGCTCTGGCCATACTGGCAGACTTAGAAAACACCACCTACCTGAACCCCATCCGCAACATAGACACTGTAAGTTATTGTAATGAAATCAAATGCATACAGAGATATCAAATCCCTGCACGTCGTAGTTTTTTTTTTTTTTTTTTCATGCGTTCATATTAGTTGAAGGATGGTATGCTCATTATTAGTTGAGTAAATTTGCCAAAAGGCCTCCACCACCTTCCCTCCTCTTGTTCTTGTGTGTCACTCCTCCTCTTCTCGTGCCTCAGGATCCGCAGCAAACCCCGACATACTTTGTCTTCACCAGCATCGCTGGCCTCACAGGGGTCATCATCACTCTGTCCCTCATCCTCATCATCACCTCCTCCATGGAGGTCATCAGACGCAGCTACTTCGAAGTCTTCTGGTACACCCACCATCTCTTCGTCATCTTCTTCCTTGGTCTCGTGATCCACGGAGTTGGGTAAGGGGGAAAGTCTTGGCTTTCTTTTCTTTTCAAGACGCTATTGTTGTCATTGCAAGCGGGTTTCACTCGTCTTTCAAATCTGCAGATATATTGTGAGGAAGCAAGACGAAACACAACGGCACAACCCCACCTTCTGTCGAACTCGAAGTAGCGATTGGGGTGGAATTACTGAGTGTCCCGTCCCTCAGTTTTCAGGAGGACCGGCAATGGTTTGACTCTTTTGAATTTCAAATTTCTAAGAAGTGGCATTTTAGTCTGTATCAGCCTTTACAACGGTTACTAATATCTTGACTTAATTTCTACAACCACGAGTACAAATACAAGCATCATTTGTGAATTGTGAAATAATGTAATCTCCTTGTTTGTTTTTTTGTTTGTTTTTTAGACCTGGTATTGGGTGATCGGTCCAATGATCCTGTACCTCTTTGAACGTCTGCTGCGTTTCATTCGTTACATGCAGGCAGTCACATACAGGAAGGTACGTTTGATTCCTTCTAGATTCCTTCTAGTTTGTTCGGCAAACGATGCAACGGCTTCCTCACCCGATTGTTTGTTTGTTTGTTTGTTTTTACTTTCAGATTGTGATGCATCCGTCCAAGGTGCTGGAGCTGCAGCTGATGAAGAACGGTTTCAAAATGGAGGTGGGCCAGTACGTCTTCCTCAACTGCCCGGCCATCTCCCAGCTGGAGTGGCACCCGTTCACCATGACCTCCGCCCCCGAGGAGGACTTCTTTACCGTCCACATCCGCTCGGCCGGGGACTGGACTGACAAACTTATTGACATCATGCAGCAGCTACCAGAGGGCACACAGGGACCCAAGTGAGTGCTAATTTAAAAAAAGACGGTTCTCTGTCAAACTTTCTGTAGCTCCCACAGATCAACTAAATGAAAACCAGGGTCGGGTGTCACAAACTGGCTATAAATGCTTTGGTATGTGGCGTTGGTCCTTTGGTGCATACTTGTCTCTAATCAAAATAAACATGAAATGAAATCTTTTATGCTCAGCAGCTGTTTTTCAAGGTCAATAATGATTAAGGCAACTAGTGAAAGCTAATATGAGCCAACTTAGTATTAGTTGTTGTGATTTAAACACGTCTTCAATGCCTTGGCAGTCACCTGGAGATCATTTGCAACTGATAACAGGTTATTTATTGTTGCTCCTCAGAATGGGTGTGGACGGCCCTTTTGGCACCGCCAGCGAGGACGTTTTCGAATACGAGGTCAGCATGCTGGTGGGGGCAGGCATCGGAGTCACTCCCTTCGCCTCCATCCTCAAATCCATCTGGTACAAGTTCAAAATCTCCAACCCTAAACTGCGCACCAGAAAGGTAACAAGCCAGACGCCCATATCGAGTCCTGTAAACACTGTAATTATCCATTTTAAATAAAGAACAAAACAAGTCCTCAGCAGCTCTTTTGTGAGAGGACCGTCGTGTTCAGCAAGTCTGCATCTACTTCCTGGTTTCAGATCTACTTTTATTGGATCTGCCGGGAAACACATGCCTTTGAATGGTTCGCCGACCTCCTGCAGGTGCTGGAGAAAGAGATGGAGGAGAGAGGGATGGGGGATTTCCTCACCTACAAACTCTATCTGACCGGGTGGGATCAAGGCCATGTGAGTGTGTGAATCACAGGAGAAGTCCGGACAACCAGTGTGAGCGTTCAGTTTATCTCATTCAGTGGTGTTCCCCCCACATTTCATCACAGGTAACTTATATCAAGGTTCACTCTGGCGAGGAGACCGACGCGGTCACTGGGCTCAAACAGAAAACTCACTACGGCAGACCGGTCTGGGACAAGGAGTTCGAACAAGTCCGCAAAGAGAACCCCTCGTGAGATGAAATCCTCTTTTCAGAAGATCAATTCAAATATATTGTATAGCTTATTAAAATACAGGGGATTGACTGAAGAACTGTATTGTAAAGCACTTTGTGCTGCATATTTTGTACGAAAGGTGCTAGACAAGTTATGTTTATCATCATTACTTGCATGGATTGCATTCTGATATTTTCCACCCATATGCACTTTTCACGTTCAAACTTTAACCTCTTAACTCTTCATGTTTTCAGGTCTGTGGTGGGAACCTTCTTGTGTGGCCCTGCAGTTCTAGCAAAAGTCTTGTCAAAGAAATGTGCCAAATACTCAGATGTGGATCCCCGGAAGACCAAATTTTACTTCAACAAGGAGAATTTCTGAGTGGAAAATACAATCAAGGAAACGTGGACATTTTGAACGTCAACAGTTTCTGTATTATTGTGAGAAAATAAATGCCAAAGCGGCCCGGACACCTGGGCCACAGCTGGGTGTGTTGGACACGCTGACAAAGAGGCGTGCGTGTTATTCATCTGCACTACTCAGGGACTGACTCTTTTCTTTATTAATCCATGATGAAACCAGGAGTTTCCACTGAGTCATTGTTTATAGTCAACACTCAAGATATTCTCTTTGTATCAACAATTTTATGATGCACTTCTGGTGAAGCTTGAGACTCTAGATAAGGAAATATTTGACTGTGACCTCAAATGTTTAGTCTCTATTGTACCCTTGTTAATGCATCAGATGTTTGGTTTTTTTCTAAAGGGTTCATATTGTAATGTACTATAGTCGCTCTGCAACCAACAATCATTTACATTACACAATCTTCAATGTGAATGACAAAAGTCCAATTTGCCCATCGTAGTCGTCCAGATCCCAAGTTAATGTCTTTAGTTAATGATTTCTCATTTTATTCAACCAACAGTCCAACGCCCAAAAGGATTCAGTTCACCATCACGTACAATCAAAGAAAATCAGAACATCATTATAATTTAAGAAGTTGGTGCAAGTGGATTTTAGGAATTATATCAATGAGAAAAATTGTTGATTTAATGTTCTGTTGCTGGACTAATAGTTATAACTTAAATCATATTTTTTCACTAAAGACAATTCACCTGTAAATGTGTTCTTGAACTTTGTCACTTTTCTGAAACTCTACTGGTTAAGAAAACCGGTTTCTTGGAAATGGTTTTATTATGATGCGTAAAATGACGACAGTACCAGGAAGAGTTCCTGTCACGTAGCCTTAATCATGCTCTAAGGCGTGGAAAGACCTATCGTTACATAATCACTTTTGGCTTTTTCTAATACCTTTTCTTGCATACAATTCCAAAATGATTTGAAATAAATGAATACAACAATGTATTTTGGGGTTTTATTGACAAAACACCCAGACATTTTCTAGACCCGATAACATGTAAAAGATGAAACCTCATGACAATCAATCTTGGTCTTCATCTGTTCAGCATTCATCATCCACTCAGATGTCTCACTTGTTTTTAAATCCACAAGTAAAAACCTGGTGGCTCTTTCATACAGAAAACAGACTGAGTAAAAAAAAAACTATACAATAGTCCAAACTAAGATGAGACGTCTTCAGACCGGTTGGAGCTGAAGGTGTCAGTCAGCGAGGTGGAGCAGATTGAGTCCTGAAATGATACGCGGAAGGAAATCAGAATAATGTGTGAGAAATTACAGCATTGTGGATTTCCTCGAGGAAGTGAAGAAACCTAATCTTAACCTACTTGAGACCATTTTTGAAGGTGTTTTTCCAGTCGAACCATCAAGGTGCCCCTCCTGCAGTCTTCTGAATCTGCTCTTTGAGGATGAGGATGCTCTGCCGCTGCTCCGGGGGCAACATGGCAATCTGTTCTGGGGTCAGCTGCAGGACCTGCATAATCAGGGCAGCCTAGAGAGGGACAAACAAAAATGTCAAACAGGAGGTAAAAAGGAGCTTTGTTGCTCTCAAAGTTTACAGGAAACGCTGAGTCAGTTGAACAGTATTTGGTGTCTCAAGACATGTTCACTGGTAACAGGAACATCAGAACAGGGCTTTATTGTGTTATAATAACAACATAACTAGGATGCATTCGTCACCACTCAGGTTATGCATACCCATAATGACTTGCAATCAGTGAATGAAAATGCAAAAAGTGCTCAGAGGCACTTCAACAACCAGCTGACGGACAGATTCAGTGGCACCCACCTTCTCCTGGTCCTGTGTGGAGACCTGGCTCTGTCCCGGACTGAATCCTCCTCCTGATGGAGGAGCGCCAGAGCTCCCAGGACCCTGCAGGACAAACGCACGGTTCATCAGGGGGGTAATGGCCACACAGTTTCTGCAAATATCCCCGATTGCATCTTTCTTCATCAGTAAAAGTCATATTCCGATTACTTTTACAATGCTTTTTTGAAATGTAATTATTCAGTATTTGTAGTCTAATAATTGACGAGACAAACGAGGAGATTCAAATTCCTTGTGACATTAAATGTAGCGACATTGTAAGCTACAGAAACAGTAAAAAGAAGTCTTGAAAGTAATAGCTGATTTTTTGATTTACCGTTTTGTGCCTTGTAGTAATTAATTTTAAATAGAAAAACATAACCAAACAGCTGACAAAGAGACCGGATGCAGCTGTTACCGGTCTAGCAGGTGGAGGCACATTTTGACCCATGCTATGAGGAGCGGGAACTTGCATTCCCGTCGCCATGGGAACTCTCTGACCCGTCACTGGCCCACGTGTGTCCATCGCCCTCGGGTCACGACCTGCAGAAAAGAAAAATACTCTTACTGTTCCTACCTTGTTGAGTATTGAGCACTGTCGAAGGGTTATAGCCGTGCAAAACATGATTTCAATAAATCCTGTTGTTTTTGAAGATGTTTTCACAACAACGTAAAATAGATATTTGGGATGAATGATGACCCGAAACTATAGATGACTATAAATAAAAGTATAACATTTAGAATTGTTGGAAACTTCAGAGTGAAATGTTGCATTAAAAATAAATAAAACGAAAAGTTCGTCATTACATGAAACACTAAACCCATAATAGTAAAACAGTGTTTGTAACTGGGATTATTCTTCTGGCTTTTAGAAACAGAACAAATAGATTACAGAGGTACTAAATATAAGGAAATTGAAGTTTAGCCAAAGCAGTAAGACAAACGTGTTTTTCAAAACAAATCTACCGTCGTTATCCTGTAAAAACATCTTGCTGGGACTAAATACTTTTGTTTGGTTCAGTGACTGAAACTGAACAACAAAACGTGGACTGTACGCACGCAGTCGTCCCACATGAATGTAAACTATCAACGTTCTCCAACGCATAATAGAGCAGCTACCTCTGGTTTCCATTGGGGGTCCGCGTGGCTCCATCATAGGGGCCCCTCTGGGGTCACCCATCATGTTGCGTGGTTCACCCATGGGTGGGCCTCGCATGTCCATTGGAGGGCCTCTCATATCTGGAGGGGGTCCACTTGGCATTTGGGCCATGTGCACAGGTGGGGCTTGGTGGGGCGGTGGAGCTGCCATGTAACCCCGACTAAGAACAGACAAACACAAAATAGGAGCATTTAAATTACAATTTTTTATTTTTTTTTAAAGTATAACAAGTTACTATTTTATTCAAACCTTGCTTTTGATACCATCTACAGTTGGCAGTAACAGGAGAACTCAATGCATTTGTTCATTAAAAATGCATCCAAGCAACCTTTTTCTATATTTGCAGGTCAAAGATGGAACAAGGAGTTCATCTGAGGAAGAGTTGGAGTTGAGCGACCGCACGCCTTATCTAACATTACGTTGCCCTGCTGTTGTGTGGGATACTAATCACGCCGTGTGCAGCATGAAATAAGATTGCAATTGTTATTGAGCGACTACTTTATCAATACAACAAGAGTTTGATTGGCTGTGCCGGAAACAGATACCCTGAGTTCACCTCCGTTGTATTGTCGCGTTTGCTGACAGGTCTGGGATCTGTAGCATTAAGACCATATTGGTAACCACCACAACAGCAGGAGCGAAAATCTAAGGATTATAGTTTGAATTACCACGCCTCCGAAATCCACACCGCCAGTTACGATATCGAGTGATGTGCCACGTGGGTGAATATCTCACCTGGGCTCTATGACCTCTCCTGTGACAGAGAGCAGAGTTCCTCCTCTGGGATCATTGGGACCGTCTCCCAGCAGGCCTCTGGGGGGGATACCGCCTGGTCCTGAGAGGAGACAATCATACATTCAACCACATAAAAACACTACACCCAAACAAGCTTGTGTTCTAGGAAATGTTTCATGACAAACCCATTAAGATATTCCAGTTAAGGGCTCGGGCGGACACACACACACACACACACACACACACACACACCAGGAACACAAAAGTGCAGCAAAAACAATCCCCATCGATATTTAAAAAGGGAGATTACAGCTTCAAAACACAAGAAAACCTGAATACAACATGAAAAGCTGATATTCCCACACAGTCCTGACTTGAACATTTTGCCTACTTGCGTCTTGTGACTCTGGAGTTATTTGGCCATGAGAACGTCATGGCAGGGCGCATGCAGAGAGAAGTACAGTGGGCAGGTCAGTGTTTGGTTACAAAGCAGGAACAGAGTAAACCAAAGGGCACAACGTCTTGATCGAGTTCAGTGAGGCATGTGTAGATATTACAGTGGCTGGACCGCACACAGTCTATTAAAATGTGCTGTTTGGAGAGCTGCGAAATAATTAGTCTAAATGATAGATGGATGCCTCGCCCACAGGGCTGGGCCATAACTCAATGTCCTTTTTACAGAATCATTGCGTTATATCAAGATGAGTGATACACACTTACGTCATCTCAAATGATAAAGCACATAAATCAGAAAATTAGCAGAATATCGGAATTAACAAGAATAGTGTTTAAGGACACACCCTTAAACACCCCGTGTAGTTAAAATCAAACTATTTCCTTAATCTGATCACTCAGCCCGTGTGCCTGTAAACAGTACTTTTCATTTGTTGAGTATTTAATTCAACCAGGAGTATACATAAATATACTTTATAAAGTGGTTATTGCATATAGATTATGTATTTAATGAACTACGAGAAAACATGCTAGATTGTAATATATGTAACGTTATATATACAAAGTTATTAGTACAAATGCGCATTGGAGCGCCCGTGAAAAACATACAACTTAAATCTCATTTTGATTAGTTTCTGAACAAAAGGTCTTCGATCACTTTTTCTAAACGGAGAAGCGTCACAACGGGGGCGGACTGACATGAATTTGCAATGCCATGGCAACGGCACAGAGGCGACAAACAGCACGTAAACACAGAAAATGAGAATGAAAAGGCTTTGTGTGTGTGTGTGTGTGTGTGTGTACATATTGCTGGTATATAGCCCGTTGATTTTTGCTTTATTCTACTCGTACGTTGCTTTATAGCTTTTAATGTCCTTTCATATCCACACTATGATGAATATTTGTTGATGTTAAAACACAAGACATCGTGTCTCATTGTGGTAACTTAAACATCACAAACTGTTGGTGTGAAAGGGGAGGGGGGGGGGGGGTCTGCAACATGTGGCCTCAACATACATGTTATATCTCGTCTTGGACATCAGGAGATCTCCTGTTGTGCATCCATCAGTAAAGTAACCCCCAGAGTCAGAGTATTCAATACAGACAGGAAGATTTGAATGCCATTTCTCTTAGTGTTGAAGAGGGATAAAACATCCAAACCACCATCCTTCAGTCAGCATGAGAAATGTTTGCTCATTCCAACAACTCCGATACTTCTGAGACTCAAAGATCGTGGACCGGTTCTCCAAGCTTCCAACGTGTATCAAGATTAGAATCATTACATTACATAGAAGTTGATCACATATTTGTAATACCATATCTAGGATCTGGATAGTGCTGGCCAATATATCAACATAATATTCATATTGTGGTATGAGACTATAGATATCATCCTAGATTTTGGATTACGTTATATCGTAATATGGTATAAATGTGTCGTCTTTTCCTAGTTATAAATGCTGCATTACAGTAAAGTGATGCACCTTTCTGCACTTACAAGAAACTCTAGCTGTCATTATGGCTGATTATTATTTTTCAAAAATCTAATTGTGTAAATACTAGTATATACAGTATAGAGGTTTTTGACTTTGATGTATTCTATTACACAGCTTTGTCAGCATCATTCAAGTTTTCTTTGAGGACGTGTGCCAAATTTTTACTGAGATGATTCTAAATAACTATAATTACACCATTTACAATACCCACTTACTGAAATAACCATTTAAACGTTTTAATATTTACCATTAACACAGACATAGTAAAAAACCAGAAACTAGAGGGGGGGTGCTTCGGTTATGAAAATGCTCAGAGATCATTATCTTTACACAAACAGGCTTCATAGGTACTTTAACTGCCGAATAAAGGGTTCATTTTTGATAATAGTGGACATGCAGTCTAAAAGACCTGTACAAAGCGAACACCAAACCCCCGAAGAGTTGTGCATTTCAACATATCTGCCCTCTCCATAACCGTCCTACGAGAGAACTGAAGCAGTACAGTGATACCTTGAGGCCGCTCGATAGCAGCTTGCCCAGACGATCCTGTGGGAGAATGCTGAAGGTTTCCTGAGCCAGCATTAAAGTGAAAAGAACAGGAGACACAAGACTCAAGAGAGCGGAGCAGCACTTTAGCAGCGTGGTCATGACAATATCACACACACACACACACACAGGGAACATTCAATAATTAGCATGAAGACTTAACACAAAAACATCAAACATTTAGGGAGAGTGAAAAGAACTGGTCAAGAGTCAAGCTGATTATAATCTCTTAAAGCCTCTTGACTACTAACCAGGCTCTGGTGACACCTAGTGATCCCAGTAAGCCATGACATGTGCAAAGCTAAGATAACGTGGGAAACGGCAGTTATGGTTGTCGTTAAAATAAGTGCAATTTTACACAAATAACTACCAAAAAAATCAACTTTGGAGTAAAGCCAAACCATTGCACTACACTGTACTGACGGAAATGTATGACGGTAGCTTTGTTTGCACCTGCTAAAAGAGTGATGAGGGGGAAGGTTTCCTGCACTGCTGCATGACAGTTTAATGGCACTTTTGAATGGAATTAATAATAAATTAATAAAATACTATAAAATGCCGAAGCCATTTAGCAGCTTCAATATAGACTGCACTGTGGCGGCTCACTGGGAAAACTGCAAAGCAAAAACAGGATTGACCCCGTTTTGGGGAAACCCGCAAACACATTTTCATCATCATTGTGTTCATTTTTTGTTTACTATTAAAAAGACAAAAACACCTGGTAGCTGGAGCCTGGCACATGAATAATCATGAGCATGTATATTAACAATCACTATATTCTTCAATATTCTTAATTTGACATTTACAGATTATCGAAGGATAAACTACTATCTGAAAAATTCTGAAATTATCTCACATTGACCAAAATACACAGCTTTGATTTTCAGTGAAAATAAAAAACAACTAACTATTCGTCAAAGATAACGATAAACCTGTTTAACCTCATTCTGCAATTAAACAGTCACACGTGAACCATCAATGACCGTAGTAATAAACTGTGTACAAGCAGGATGCAGTTCGATGATGATTACCTGGAGGCCCGACTGGTCCTGGTGCTGGTCCTTGTCCCGGTCCTGGAGCAGGCATTGGTCCAGGGGCAACACCCATGTTGGGGGGCTGCATCATTTGAGGCGCTCCGTTGACATGCATACCAGACTGAAATATATTTTAAAAAGCAATTTCTTAACGAATGATACACGTTTAATGAAATGTGAGACTCAGCTGATCAACTTGGTTTATTCGTCAGTAAATTAGTAAATTATGACATTAGTGGACCTCAAACTACAGCGTTGCTCTCCAAAGCTGTTCTCATCAATATTTATGTATTACCAGCCACAAATCATCATGTTCCTTTTCAGGGTGGATGGAGCGCGTGACTGTTTTGTCGAAACAGAATTGATGCGACAATGACTTTAAAGAGTGAAGGACCGTATTGTTTACCACAGGCTGCGGCTGAGACACCGGCACGCTGGGCGGAGCAGACGGTGGGTTGAGCGGCGGCGCTCCTCCAGACTGCCCGGTGGAAATCAGAGGCTGGACGGGCGTTTGACGGTGGAGCATTTTCTGGATATGGAGTATATGGAAGAGCATCTCAGAAAAATGTGCAACGGATTTAAAAGTGCAGAGTAGCGTTCGGCTCCTCTGACAATGACAAGGCCACACTCAGAAGGACCTCGCTTCAAATAAACACAAGATCATGCAAGATTCCACAAATCTCTTCATTCTCCATCTGGTCTGCTCTCACCAAGGCTATCTCGGGGTCCACAATCCGCATGACTACTTGGGCCTGCAACAGCGCATACGCCAGCTGAGGGTTCTGCAGCAGCATGTTCCTCGCCTCCTGGGGACTGTTCTGCACACACAGCTGGAGAGACAAATCACATTTTCACCAAACAGAATCATGAAATATGAAATCACAATTGGGCAGAGTGCAAAAGATAAATAAAAAATGGACACTTTTGAATAATAAGAGATTCTTGTTAAAAAAAAAAGTGTTATTTTACTTCCTGACCGCTTAGACATTCCCTTGTAGTTTATGCTGCCCACTAATGATTCAGATTCAGCCAATAACCAAAGTGGCTGCATCAGCAAAAAACATTAAACAAAGATGTCCAACAATATCGCCATCGGGATCGGAGCCCAAGCACTCGTGCTCTGATCAGCACATGGAGTCGCTCAAGCGCGCTTTAGTACTACAAAACACTTTCCCAGTCGGAGGGAGAAATGCCTGCAGTGTGGCGTTTCTTTGAGCCTAATGAAGAAGACTGACAGATGTGCAAGCATAACGCATCTCTGGCAGAGACAGACTGTACAGCCTCGGTTAATGAAAGGGAAGGAAGAGCATCTGCATACAGTCGGCAACCTGGAGGGCCTTTAAATTGAGAGAAATATCTTTCACCATCTTATTGGGGGACTAAAGAGAGTAAGTAGCGTTAAACATACAGAACATTTGAGAACATTACTTTCGGGGGAAACTATAAAATGTCTAATTATATCAGATTCATCAATCTTGTTGTTACTTTCGCCAGAAGCTTCTCACACGTGGCACCAGAATAATGCTTAAAAGCTGTTGACGCATCCGTCCCAGAGATCAAGTTATAATACCAGAGATGAGGAATCATAACTGCCCATTAACCCTTTCCTGAAAAAGGGGGTTTGTACAACTTATTTATTAGCCTCTCCATATCTTAAATTAGACACTCTACATTTTCTTTTTCGAAATACATGACTATTTAAAAAATAAGAATATTTGAGAGAAAAGTTACATTTTAAGATTTATGACAGATTTTGAACGTATGTAGAAAACACGTTGAAAAATTTACAAATATGGTTATAATAGAAAAGTAGCTAATGGGGGACATCTGTAAGGTTTGAAAGGCAGGGATTGTACTGTCTTACAACAGACTCATAAACAATCAATAAAATAGCCATAAATGAATTCTTTCAACAAAACAAAGATTTTGTCAAAGTAAATTTTACTCAGGTTTTTATCAAAATCAAACCATGCGTGTAACCGTTCTGACTTAAAAAATAAATAAAAATGGCTAGAATGGGAATTATTTACAAAAGCATCATATAAAAAAAAATAAAAGACTGAACACCCTCTTTCACCATTAAGAGGAAGGTAGACAACCCAAATGTGATGCTCATCAGTTGATTGGATTTCACAAGTATGACAGCTGATTCTGCTTTTAAGGACCAAGGCTTCTGATGTCTTAATTGACAAAGAGTGAGTGGAGGGCCAGCATTCTGCTGGGACTGATGATGTTTAGTGGTACTTGGGACGGTTTGGGTGTTCACACTAAATGCATCAACTTAAAAAGGGTCTATAAAGAAACAAAAAGGATATGCAAAATGGACATGTAACATACTGTCACATGTGGCAGTGAACCAGCCTACCTTCATCTGCTTCATCAGTTCAAACATCTGCTCGGGTGGAAGACTGGCCACAGCTCTGCTGATGGACTCCGGGGCTTCCTGTGGTTGGATGTTTTCTCCATAAGGAGACTCGATAATGGGGGCTCCCGTTCCCAAACCTGTGCAAGACATAGATAGCAGATAACTGTGGCGTCGCACATACACATCTCAATAAATTCTAAAACACACCAAGGGGTAAGAGGCACTTACTTTTGAGCTCTTCCTTGTTTTTCTCACTGGCTGCGTTGTCAACACGGAGGGCTCGGCCGCTGAACTCTCTCCCGTTCAGGTTCCGCATGGCACTGAGGGCCGTCTCCTGGTCTTGGTATTCACAGAAACCATATCCCTTTGGCTTTCCCGTTTCCCTGTCATATACCAACCTGAGCACCAGAGACACACGTCATCATGTCTGAAAGTCCACATGGTTAAGAGTTTACAGTGAAAATACAAAAAACACATAGTTAAGCTTGTATGTGACTGACTCTGGTATCTGGGGCTTGAGGCACACAATGAAGATGAGCGGCTCCTTCTTTCACTTACCTGAAGCTGACAACAAGTCCCACTTCAGAAAATATGTCTTTCAGCTGCTCCTCTGTAGCTTCATACGGGATGTTCCCCACTAAAAACAACAACAACGAGACGTAAGAAACGTTAATTGACAATAAAAAAGAAAGCAACTTTATTTATTTTTATTGAAACGCGTAATATTATTTGTATCGTGTCGCTCGCACGAAGTTAGTTCCCTCGTTGCCGAGCTAACGGCAACACCAGCTGGCTATCAACGATAGCGAGATCTCGCTCGTTAACCGGTGGTTTATCCCGTTGTTCCGCGCCCAACAGACACAAACCGCCGCTAATCACGTAACGGAAACAAACTTACCAAACACGGACCGCAATGAACGATCAACGGCCGGGTCTCTATTCGCGGCGACGGCGGCGGCAGCTGCAGCCGCAGCAGCAGCGGCTAAGTTCGCCATTTTGGGGACACAAATTAACGCGACACCCGGAAACAAGACTGAAACGATATCCGTTGGAAAAGAAAGGGCACATTCAAATACCAGCAGTGCGACCTTTCCTAACCTTTTGACAGTCGACACCATCCACTAGCTAATTTTTCTTCTTCTTCGTTTTAATAGTCCAGCTCCAGCAGCAATGACCAATTATTGAAAGTGGGAAATTTACTGAAGAGCAAAAAAGGGTCAAAGAAGTTATCATATATTGGAAAGATGAATAGAGGGCGCTGTTGTCTGCGGATAGGTTAACGTTAAGTGAGCTAGCGTTAACCTAACTCCTTGTTCGGGCCGCCTTCCAACACTGTGACAAACATATTACATGCTATCAACTGATAGTAACGATTAAGTAACGTTAAGTTCACGTTACTTTGGGCACGCTCCCAAATATCAAGTTTTCTGAAACCGAAGATTTGGTGAGTGATTCTTATGAAGCTTACTGGCCTTTAAATCGTGTAAGAGCTGATGTTAATCCTAACTCAAAATGTAGCCTTTGGAAACTGGTGGGGCATGTCAGATAACGCTTAGCACGTGCACGTTAAAACCTGGTGAAATACACACGTGTGCATCAACAGTGAGACCTGCAACGTTGTCTGAGATGATTGATGTCAACCTACATTTATAAATGAACAATCACTAAATTGATGTTGGGCTAAATTGATCTATGCAGTGAACCAGTACGATGTGCATCCGTAATCAACTTTTGCTGTTACACAGTGAAATGTAGCCTCTTTATTATCACCCATCCTTATATTAGGAGCTGTGGGCAGGTACTAAAATACCAATGGTGTTGGAGACACAGTCAGAGAGGTGTTACAACGAGGCTACTATCTTTACTAATATGATTATTATGGAGGTGGTTGAACTTGACAAATTGAAATGTGATTCTAAAAGTCTGCCTAAAACATCAGAAAGAAAATCAAATGCATTTCAACACCACTGCAGAGCTCAATAATATACAGTTAAATCTCTGTCAATCAACTGAACAATATGTGTGTAAAGGTGCAATGTTTGGCCCTCCTGCATTCTACTGATTTACATAGTGGTGTCGGCTAGGAGCGCATTTTCTAACGATGTCCAGTTAATGAAATCATTTTTGAAGATAACAAACGACGACAGTATATGCTTAATAAGCAGCGGAAAGCTTCGTCAGGACAGAAAAGATCGACTGGTTCCACTGGGGCTCGAACCCAGGACCTTCTGCGTGTAAAGCAGACGTGATAACCGCTACACTATGGAACCTGATAATAAAACCTATCGACAGATACGATACTATTGTTGCGAATGATATTAACAGTGCGTTGACATTGATTGCACCTTCGAAGATGTTAAGCTTTAGCTGGTCTCTCTCTCTCTCTCTCTCTCTCTCTCTCTCTCTCTCTCTCTCTCTCTCTCTCTCTCTCTCTCTCTCTCTCTCTCTCTCTCTCTCTCTCTCTCTCTCTCTCTCTCTCTCTCTCTCTACTACACAACTGCGGTTTAGCTAAATGACACGGCGTGTCAGCCTCAGTCTCCCCAGTTGGTCCGCTCGCGTGTTCCCTCACTCAGCCTCCGCTGCTGGTGCTTTGGGTTCAGCTGCGAGTCGAGGGGGCTAGAAGTCGCTTACATGTTGCCTTCTTCAGCCTGCATACGCTGGAGCTGACGTGACACAGGCTGTTGGGTCGTAAGTATTTGCGTTTGTAGTTGACCAAGATGGCTCGGCTTATCCGTCCAGCAGCAAGGGAAGTGTGTACAACAGCATGCTCTTTCCCACGAAGCAGGACAGGGTCTGCTGCATCTTACCAGCAGTGATTACCGTTTGTCAAAAAAGAAAGAGCTGTCATAAAGCTGTCCGAGACGTTAAAGAAATTAAACTTGACCAAATAACATAATTATAGGCCTACGTGATCCTTTAATCCCATATACTTGAACTGCACTACAGTAACCCAAGTGTTTTGTTTAGGTTTGATATTTCATAGTTGACGCACAGCCCCACCTCAAAGGTTTACACCTCACACAATAACTGGTGTGTGTGGCACTTAGACACAATAAAAACACTGGGAGAGTAGACTATGGATTTAATAAACACATTTATAAAGTTGATCAACAGGTGCAAGCTCCATCCCTATAGGCCAGTTACATTGTTTTCTGACCTACATTTATTGCACATCAGTGATGGCCTAATGAGTACAATTTACACCAAAGAGTTGCCTCTCCTTCATATCTTAAAAGTGTCCTCCTTGACCATCATCCTTCCATTTTTAGCCCTTTTGACTTTGAAGCTCTCCAGTGTCCTTATAGCGAGGGAAGGGCAGTAAGGCTGCGCTGGAAAAAAAACGTGGGGATGCCGGTTGCATCTGTGTAGCATGTAGGATACAATGGCACGCCTTGAGCGGCAGCCAGAGCTTGTGTTCTCCCTGATCCTAGCTCAAACACCATAGGGCTGAATTAATAGACAAGGCAGATTCATATGTATCGGATCAAAATTCAATCCTTTGCTAGAGATACTCCACAACCTCTGAATTTGACTCACAACATGCACAATACATACAACTTGTGATATTATAAGCAGGAAGGATTTTTCAATACCAATGTAGAAGTGCTTCTTACTATTATTTTCCTTAGCGATCAATTTAATGAGTTTCTTTGCTTGATCCAGTCATCACCTGGTCCGTAAAATGTCAGAAAATAGTAAAATGGTATAATGATGAATGACTTAAGGATTATCAAAATTGTTGCTGTTACAATTTCTGTCAAATAACTAATGAAGCACCTTTTGTTATTTCTTATCATATGAAATATGAGATTGTGAATGTAGATAAATGCACAATCAACCCACCTTCAGACCTCAATTGAATGGCCTTGGAGGTGCTCTGCCGAGTTTTCTTGTAAATAAAGTTAGTTCAGATTCAGTGTTTCTCAACAAAAGCTTATGCTTGGAATCATTCATTACAAACATTTGTAACATTGATTTAACGAAATACATATTAATAATTTAAATTGTGCATTATTTACATCCATATTTGCTTGTCGTCTTATTCTTGTTGTCTTTGTCGGTTCCTTGGTAGGTTTGTTGGCACAAAACCTTCCCTGGTTGTCAATCAGTGGGAAAAAGGTCAAAGGTTATCTTTGACCCCTAGTGCCATCGAACTTGCACACATGCGTAAGCGTCCTCGTGCACATGCACACAATACAATCTAAACATGACCCACTCCGGAAAATATTGCTCCATAGTGCTACTAGTGGTAGAAAACTTCACAGGGTGCCTTTAATACCCCATTCAGGCCAATGCATGGTCAGGATTCAAACCCGCAAGATGGGTCCGTGCGAGTCATGCACACAAGATAAAGTTATGCCCTGTGTGAGGGGGGGGGCGGCCTTGTTTAGTTCAGAACAGTGCACTCTCTACACAACTTAAATCTGTCATTGGGACTACGTCTGTGTTCCGACGGGACCTTCGTGGGCAGTGGGTTCCCAGTTTAACAGGGTGCATCATTGGCTGTTACATGCCCGTGGTCATTTTGATGGCCCTTTCCTTGCACACACACTTCTGATTCCAATAACGCTGTAGACCCAGCAGAGAGGCTGGCCTGCAGGGACTATCTCTGACAGATTGTGCATGCCATCTCTATCAGTAGCATCTGCAGCCTCCGCTCTTGAGTGTCTAATATTACTGGTCCCGTCTGCGTGCTCTTCCTAAAGGACAACTTGAGAACGATCACCTGCCTTTCAGTTCACAAGAGTTGCACAAAAGCGTTTCATCAATGAATCCTAATGATTTCTTGCCATGCAGGTTATTTTCTGTTTTCTGTTTTCAAATACCCAACTCTGAACTTTGAAACCCCCAAAAGAAGATCGGTGAATAGAGTTTAGTTTGTGCTGCTGAAAGAGTTTGACTTCTTCAGCCTGCAGTGTTCCAGTTAGTCTGGATAATCCGTAGACCTCACTGTCAACAGCTTCCACTGGGTCTGTTTCTTCAGCACAAAGTACAGTCTGGAATGTGCTCACCGGTCTGTTATCCAGAGTAACAGGTATTCTTTCGAGAAAGAGACATTGTTCTTGAGTTTTCCATGATACACTTCCATAAAGTAAATGCATCTCCTTTCATCGGGATGGCAGAAGTAAATATCTCAAGAGCTGGTCACATACAATCAAAACTATCTGCATGGCTACAAGGGGTGATTGAACATGTGTGTTATTTTGTATTTTGGGTGAAAGGACCCCAAGTTTAGAGACATTGATGGTGTCTGGAAAAATGACAGCTCGTACAGGTCAACCTGCAGAATCCAGCCTTCGCCGTCCTCGATGGGTGGTGGCTTTTAACTCCACTTTGATGAAAGCCATCTCCATTTATAGCAAAGGAAGCTGTATTAAAGGACGTCCTGTATCTGGTTGTCTGCAGATGCCTTCAGTTTGCTGTGGTGTCTCTGACCGCTTTGCTTTGTCAGAACCTTCAGGGAACATCTCAGGTGGAGTCTCTTGAGGCACAATGTGAGTGGGATTCAATTCAACAGTGCAGACGAGCTTCAGAACGCTAATAAAAGAGAGTTCACAGTATCCCAAAACTTCCAAACCAGCTTCCTTCTTGGTTATCACATCCCGTTGGTTAAGTCTTGACCCTTGAACTGGGCCTTTAACAAAAGCAGCCTTGATTTGCCCTCTGCCACCCACCTCAGAAAACTGCACCTGCACCGTCCTTCACACAGGAAATGAGGAGAGGCTGTCTCGCACATGTCCAGCTTCCTGTCACAGCAAATCCACACCGACACCCCTCGTGCAAAAAAAAAAGTGTACTAAATACACACCACTCTAAAATGTGTGAATGAGCTATCGATTAGATCTTGATAAGCAGGTTGTACCTTGTATGGCAGCCTCTGCCATGAATGGGTGTGTGAATGGGTGCTTGTTGTCATGTAAAAATATTTGAGTGGTCAAAAGACCAAAAAGGCACTAAGTACATGCAGGGTCGCATTTAACTATTTATGTAGCTCAATCGATACAGGATCTTTGAGGCCGATATGGATATTTTAGAGTTTAAAAAAATCTTAGAATGTTTTATCGGCCGATGCAAAACATAAATAATCATTTCTGATAAGGTTACTTTACATTTGTTTTTGCTTTTTATTTGCAACCATAGCAATGTAAGTGGTAGCACATTTTAAAATGGTCACTTACTCTGATGGAGAAATGATAGAACACTGACGCTGTTTACAAACATATACCTTTGTATTCAATTTGATTTATCGGCTGATATATATAGATGATATAGCTGCAATGAGCTAATATCAACAGATATAGGCTATTGATATCACGCGTATGTAAACTAGAGTGCTGTCTATTACTGATGGTATGGATATATGCTCAATA
Source organism: Cyclopterus lumpus (assembly GCF_009769545.1). NCBI lineage: Eukaryota > Metazoa > Chordata > Actinopteri > Perciformes > Cyclopteridae > Cyclopterus > Cyclopterus lumpus. The sequence continues at coordinate 16,681,543 of NC_046975.1, forward strand.
TTGAAAGATGTGGAGCATTATGAGTGACAAAGTATACCTGTAGTTTGCTGTAGCATGTTGAAAATAAATCTTCTGGTTGCTGGACACTTTGATTTTAAACACCCATTTAAAATAAAATGTATGATAAACTGTTGCTTTTTTATTGACATGATCATTTTCAGTGCGACGGCAGAGCATCGATATATTAAAGTAATGTCTCCTCAGTGTAATTAGACTGAAAGACCGTATTATTTTCTATTTTAAATCCTCCAAGCAGAACATCTTAATCTTTGTTCAATCTTTGGAGGTAAAGAAAAAGGACTATTTAGACTCCAGCGAAGAATCCCGCAATGTAAGACTCAGCCCCGTCGAGCAGCAGCCTGCTTGTTATTCACCTGTAGGGCTTCACCCGGCGCTAGGACCCAGGGTGCGCGATTTTCATCTCCAGCTGCTGCAGACCGAAAACTGGCAATAAGGGAAGATCGCGAGGACGAACCGAAATTGCATACTGTATTCATTCTAGTTCCAAATCGCATCCCCGGCCCCCACACGGAAGCCCCCGCGGAGACAACGGGAGCTTGTTGCGCGGTGTGCAGGCGTTGTGGCCGCGGACAGCTCGGAGTGCGAGGTAAGACGGCGCAATACCATGCGATTACCAATAACAAAGGCGTTACGGGCGAGCAGGGGGCATTAAAGGGGGCATTGCACAACGCTATTGAGGGCGAGTGAAACTCTGCCAAACTTTGACCTGGATGTGGGTATTTCCCAGTTGTTGGTGCCTTTGGGGAGTCACGGTAGTTGCGGCGATGTCTCGCTGTTACCCCGCTGGCATTTGTGTAGGATCGTGTCACATGTAGCCTAGTGTGGACCGCCAACTTGTGTGTCGAGATGACAACACTTGAGTCCACCGAGGGCTGCGGGATGCGGTCCCACACAGTAACTAAAAGGGTACAAAAATGAAGTGATGTATTTCCATTTCGGGGCAGATATCTCACATCCTCCGGACGGCGCATCGGGCCATCCATTAACCTGGCGAACAAGAGCATCGGCCGCCACCGTTCCTGCGATCGGCTCCCGTGCCCTCCTCGTTTATTCTAGAATAATTCATTACTTCTACCAAGATGGAAGAATAACACGCGTTGATGTTGTACTCGGCGTTCACTGCGCCTCCCCAGCCTCGACGTGCAGTACTGACCAGGTGAACCACGAACTTAGACGGGACATCCTCGTCACTGTAAAGCATGGCGGCCTAAATAGGGTCGATAGTCTCCAATATGACTCACAGATATATGAGCATGTGTGACCACTTTGAAGACGACATTCTTCAACAAAAACAACAACAACAAAACAGGCCCTCGAAATAAACGTGCCTCCATCTGTGCTATCGCATGTTGTCACATAGTGCATGTGCGGAATACCACATCCCCGCTCGAGGGAATTTTTTTTTTTTAAATTGCACGCATAACAAGTTGCTTTTTTAACCCCACAGCTTCAGAGATCCATTGTGGATCATGTGAACCGAACTCGTCTATAATTGGTGAAGCCCCGAGCAGCCGGTCACTACCCGGATAGCTCGCGCGGTCGTTGAGGTCTCCGGGTTACCCCGGCTCAGACACAATGCGATGTGTCAGCTGCCGACTTTGAAATACTCCTCCTGCTCCACGCAGACACGGTTCTTTTTTCTTCTTCTTTTCTTTTTACCGATCGGCGTTTTGGGTTTCTCTATTTCACATTTTGGCCATCTGTCAACGGTTTTTGGCTGCTCGCACGCAGCCATTACGGAGCGAATGGCGAAGGGCACGTTAGAAGCTCTCTCTCACGCACACACACACACACACACACACACACTGATACGGTCCGCGATAGGAGAAGCAGTTTCAGCTCGTAAGCCTTCTGCTCTCGGCGGATGGACGACATCGATCGTGCACGGTAGTAAACAAACTCTGTGTGTGTGTGTGTGTGTGTGTGTGCGCGCGCGCGTGTGTTTTATTATTTCCTCACCACCGCAAGTGTTGAGAAAAGTACTAAATGTGTGGGCCTAAAGGAGTGGATTGTGTACGGCAGGCTGACTGCTCTCCGGATTCAGGTGAGACAAAGTGGCCTATTTACAGCAGAGTGACCTGTAGGCCTGTGTCCAAATGGGATGATGGCATTTATGAGGGCTATTATGTGGTTGGTGAGTTTTGTGGGAAGTGTAAATCCTAAACAGACTGACTTCAAACTTTACATTCTTATGTCCCGTGGAAGTTGCAGATGTGATGTAATTCGCCTCATTAATTCAAACACCAGCTTGGTCCTCAGAGATTCTTCTCCAATCCTGGTCTTTGTTTTCCATCTTTAAGTCAGACTTAATTAACCAAAAGCTGACCCGATGTTTATGTTTAATAATTTCAGTATGATATTCCGTCAAAGAAAAGGTTTGTGTGATATTACCTTTTTAGAGTGGCTTCATCTGCCTGTTGGTGGCTTGTGTTCATAAAATAAAGCCTTGTCTGTCTTTTGCTGTGTGAAACAGACAAAAGCACGTTTAGAATATTTCAGTAGAGGCCTTTTCGTTGAAGGCCGTTGTCTTTATGAACTGGAACCTCATGTCCATGTTATTTTGTTACGTCAGAACTAAGGACTAAAATGATCCAAAGCTCACTTCTTTGTTGGAAACCGTGTGTGCTTGAATCCAGTTGAAGCCCGACCTGGTGTGAACAGGAAATGTGATTTCGAAACACTCCACTGCAAGATGTGAAACTGATGATGCTCCACTAAGCGAGGCTCTCCTTTGGTCCATATTCATAATCTGTGATTATCAGTGGTCCTTGCTGACCAAATGTCTTCTACATCAAAGACCAGGTCTGGACAAACCACAAAAATCAATGAAAAGCTGTGTGGTTCATCTGTGATGTGTCAGTCTGCACGTTATTGTCAGTCATAATGAACGTTCAACATGAATTTAAGGGAGTCACACGTTTTTAGTTGTTTTTTGGGGGGATTTTCATTGGAAGGTAGTGAGGATTTTGAGGCAAATGTGAGAATCATAATATTGGCTCAACGGATTGCTAAAATCACTTTGGAAATGGTGACACAGCTCATGTCGAGCCAGTCTAAGTAAAGGAAAGACACAAGTGGGGTTTTATTAAACAGCTGTCAGGTGTTAACTCAAAGAGCTAAAGTTATTGAAACAAGCCTCACACAGTTCTGGGTTTTGAAATCCCATTTAGAAATCAGCAGAGGAGGCATTAGTGTTCCTGCATCTTCTCCAGCTGCATCAGTCTGCAGCTTACAGCATGCAACTGGAGAGCCTCCAGCAACTGGAGTCTTGCTTCCTCGTGTTAATTCCACTGCAACAGACCCAAACCTCTCCCACTCTTTTTTTTTTTCTTCTTCTTCTTTTTTTCCTCTCAGTATTTTGGCAATTCCGTTTAGCAAGCATCACCCGCTGCTGTAACTCTGTTAATTGACTTGACTGCCGCTGAAACGCACACGCCCGCTCAGAAATACCCGGAGCCAGCCATCGGCTGCACGAAATACAGTTTATTACTTCGTTACCCCGATAAGCCCCCTCAGTTTAGCGCACCGTTACACTCTTTGGTCGCGATCCCCCCATTCCCCTCGAGCGGCAGGAGCTCGCGTTGCATGTCGGTACCTGCAGTCCTTACCCCTCCGAGCCTCTCCAGCGTCTAATCCTGGGCGTGGATAGCCGAGCACTACATCTCCCATGCTGTCACCGAGCACCCTTCTGCCCCACTCTCTCCTCTCGCTCCCTCTCTCTCTCTCCCACCAGACTGGAGATACGGAACGGACTGTCTTGACGACCCCCCCTACCCTCCCCTCCTCCTCGCTCCCTCCCGCCCCCCCCGGACTTTTAGGACCGAAAACCGTCGAGATTAGTGAGCAGCCACGGACGGCAGAGGCGAAAGGCTGGACCCGGCCGTATCCGAGTCGTGCCTGTGCGCCGTTCACATGCCATCTGGACGAGCGGGTTCGTAACTGTTTTGTGTCACTAGACATCTTTTTTTATCTCGCCCGCTGATTAGCTCGGGGATTATTCCATATTTCGGCCGAGAGAGTCTCGCAAACGGAGGACGGAGCGGAGAGAAAGAGAGATATAGAGCGAGAGAGCGAGAGAGGCTTGGTGAATGCCTTTCAACGCCGAAGTGGTTGAGTCTGTCCACCAAAAGGGCCGATAGGAAGAGACTGGAGCACTTCTCATTAGGTCGGCCGGGGATAAATAACAGTAGCCTGCCTCAACATGTAAACCAGCGCGAGGAGCCTCGCGGAGACTCCGCTGCGCAGGGAGCTGGAAACCGAGGCTTCCCGTGGTGGTCAGTGGAGTTAAATATATTGCCCCCCCCCTTCTTTTTTTTTGGTGGCCACTCCGGCAGCTCAATTGTGCGTAATAAGTTGTGTCCCACACCCTTCTGTTAGTTGTCCAGCTGGCTACTTTGTTTTCCCCCCTATCTGCGAGTGAGTCAGTGCAGCTTGATTTATTTGTGTTATCAGCGCGTGGAATTGATTATTTGTTTGTGAGAAAAGGTCCACTGAGTTTGTCGGGTGCTCGTGGGCCGCCCGGAGTTTAGTTTTTTGGGCTCTCCCGGGTGTTTTCTTGGTGGCTTTGCGTTGATATGGACTTACCTTATGAGGCGGCGATGTGCCACATTGTGTTCAACGACGCAGCCACTCCGCGTGTGTGTGTGTGTGAGAGAGAGAGTGTGTGCGTGCGTGTGTGTGTGTGGGTGCCCCTGTCACTTAATGTGGCCAACCGCCTTCCCTTCTTCTCAAATCCGTGTTGTCTACGTTATGTTCAGGAAACGTTAACAGAGAGGAAGACGGGCTCCTCGTGCAGCCCGTCACCGAGTGTGTGTGTGTGCAGATGGACCGATCACCTGAGAGCCAGTTTTCTCTCTCTCTCTCTCTCTCTCTCTCTCTCTCTCATTATGGAGACTGTCATCTCCATCTCCGGCGACCCGGAGCTCTCCAGAGTGTTTCCGTGCTGATGTTAACAACAGAGGGGAAACAAATAGTGGTCGGCGGGTCCCCATTGTGCACTTTTTGTTGTTTTCCACACACATGACCGTGGTGCGTGTGTCTATTGTGCCGGGAAGAGGGGGGGAGTGTGGGGGGGGGGGGGGGGGGGGCGAACAGTGGACTGACTGACCGGTCTGAAGTGGGCGACAACAACAAAACATAATCTGCTTTCGTCGAGGCGGTTTTTGCTCAAATGTAACGTCACGGCTCTGACTTTGTTTTCGTCTGCGCGGTGTTGCCCACGGGCGTGTGTGCCGGACTACGCCGCGTACGCTTTAGTGGCCTACATCGGTGCTGATGAATGCAAATGTTGTGAGGGAGACCACGTATGAACGCGGCACAAAGAAGAACCGGCTGTGAGCAAACTGTTGTGCGGTGATGAATGCAGACCCTCCTCGCACTTAGCGGCGTCTGCATCGCCGGATCCCTTTTTCAGTCCGTGCTCGCAGAGATCGGCGTGTCAGTCATTATGTGCACCAGAGTCGTTGTGTTTCACTGGCTCCAGGGTGGAACATTTTCCATCCCCCCCCCCCCCCCCCCCCCCCCCCCAAAAAAAATCTTTGACAAAGATTTGTGTGTTTGCGTGTGTGTGTGCCTCTCGTCTCATTTACTTGCAGATGCGCTCGCCTGCGCTCACCTCCACCTACATAGTCTATATACCGGGGGTTGTGTGTAGCCCGTGTATATGAGGGGGGTTTCCAAATGCGTGTTTTCAGATGATCAGGATAGATGAATTTCTTGATTATTATTCATACTCGTGCTCATGGTTTGCATTGTTTGTTTGTTTTTTTGTGAGGGGATGATCTGAATTCCGTTTTGAAAAATGTCCCCTTTTTGGAGCAATTGGGTCTAATTTTAGATCACGCTGCATGAACCCTCATTAAAACTGCTTTCAACTCAGGTGGGCTGCTTCATTGTTGTCATACATAATTAACTGTCCACTGGTGGTTAAGAAACAAAAGTTTAGCTCTCTTCCAGTCGTCCAATATTTTTCTCCAGTGTGCATGGCTCCATCTGCACGAAACACTTTGAGGCTGCCGCTCACCAATAAAAGATCATTCCAGCAGTTACCGCTGATTACCTCATGGATGGATTACTGAGTGGGCCTACCAATGGCCCCAGGGGTCAGAGAGCATGAGCCACAATCCCTGTTTTTGACTGTTATAAGCATTTTTCATTTAAGTCATAGGACATAGGGTGTTAACTTTGTTTCTATCCTGATCCTTTAATGTTGAGCCTTTCTCCGATACAGACCCTTTCTAGTATTTATTACCAGCCGTTGTGACAGCGACGCTGGTATTGTTTTGACCTTGTGAGTTTGTGTGTGTCGTCACTGCAAAATGTGGTACTGGAGGAGCAACTGTAGCAGGAACGGTGGTTTTGCCAAGTGTTTATAGTCTGTCTGTGCCTCTGTGGACAGATGTTGTCACCGCGATAGCAAGATACAGTCACACAACTTTACAGGTGTGTAGTTGCGCTCAAAATGGGAGGTGGGTTCATAGATGGGTGTGGTCCGAGCATGGGTGCCAGAAGTACCCCCTAATTCTGAAGTAAGAAGTGGGGAAGGGGCCCTTACGACCCTGGCCTGATTTGGTATCTCACAACTTTAAAAGTGTAGTTAAGATCAAAATGAAGGCAGATTTTGAAGATGGGTGTGGTCAGAGGGTGCATTAAGTAGGGGGGTGGGGGAGCCATTGTCGGCTTGTGTGATCACATTGCAAGATGGTCTCTTGAGTTTTCTATATATTCTTTTATCCCAAACAGCTGCATACACAGTAAGCCATATTTAAAATAGTAAGCAATTTAGATGAATATCCCTGCTTGAAGAAAGAGAACATACACCACAGATTTACTTTAATATCTTGTATCGTATGCTATGCTTCATGGGGAGAGTGAGTGTCAGTGTGGGTCTGTTGTGGCAGGAGGGTTTGAAGTGGATTCAGGCAGCCTCTCCAGTGCCAACACAATAGTTTCAACCAACAACAGAACTTAAGAGTACAATTTAACCTGGAACTAGAGCAGAGATCGACTGCGAACAATGCAAAGGGGCGGTGTGGTATTTCGGAAATGGTGGCCTTTTAATGTGTCTCTACCAGGGGGATGTTGGTTCTTAATCTGTCCGTGTTGCAATGCATTAGGTCTCATTTCAGTTAAGATAAATTACTTTCCAGATTGATCAACACTGACAAATTGTTAGTCATCCCTGGAAGCAAGCAAATAAAATCAAAGGGAACAACGAAACAAATGCGTTCTTCAATTCACCACACTTCTCTCAGCTACCCTAAATTGTGTTTCTGCTCTGAGGAAATTGTAACATATCTTGCCTCCAAGCCCACCTCAAAGAAAGGAACTTTTCAATTTCCCAACGTTGGTAACTCTGAATCATTTACTGTTGCATCGAGTATGTCCTATTCCTTCATGAAGAATTGAAGGGAAGTCTTCTTTGTGAATGAAACCAGAGCAGCACCAACAGTCCTCATGTTCTTTTTCCTGTGTGTTTTGCAGCATATCGCTGTATTTCAAGGAAAACTCTCACCTGACTGACTCAGCTACCCCTGAGGCATGTTGTGTTAAAGAAACACCTATGCAGGTAATTGTTTTTTATTTTCATTACAGTTGGATTTCTTGATTAAAGCATCCTCTTCTCTTATCCAATTAATACCGGCCTCATGATCTTCTCTTATTACTCAGGTGGATCCTACACTAATGAATGTAGGGGATGGAGGCACGGTGAGCAGAGAGATCAGTGCTCCAAATAAAGTGTCTGCTAGTATGGTGGGAAATCCTCCCCAGACGCTACCCCCTGAGTTAAGAGGAGATGTTACCCTCAGTCAGCAAAACAAGACCACACCAACAACAGACTGTAAGACGGCAAAAGCCTGCCTGGACACTAGCAATTACAACCACAGCCCTGAGCTGTCCCCACCTCAACAGCTCAACAATGCACCGACGTCCGGCTCAGCCCTCACCGGCTCAGAGAAGAGAGCAGACAAAAGGGCAGAGGCCCCTAAACTCAAGGCGGATGGTGCCGGGGTCTTCCCCACTCCTCAGTGGTCAAGTGGCGTTAAAGTCGGCCGGGAGGACTCACTCAGCCCCTGTCACAGCAAAGTGACATCCAGTAAGAAAGCGCACCCGCAAACACAATCTGTGCAAAGTGTACCGCCTGGGTTTCAGTGCTCCACCAAGTTTAAACCAGCCCAGCCTGTCACCTTTCTCCCTTCCACGAATTTCCCCTCTCCACTTTGTAAAATCACTCTTCCACCAGCATTGGGTCAGATTGCAGCATTGAGAGAAGCCACAGCCAGCCAGTTTCAGAAAGAAATTCAGCCTCAGAGCTCGGGTGTCGGGGGGGCACCTCTCATGCGGACCTATCCCTATCCGTTCTCGGTTGGCAGGACTCCAGCTGCAGAGAAGAAAGCCGGCACATCGTCGTCAAAACTTAAATCTAACCATTCATCTAATAAGAATTCAAAATCTGTGGGAGAGCAGATATCTTTAGCCTCAGTTGTGGCTTCACCAGCTATTGCCCTACCATTGCAGCACCCTTCATTAACTCCTGCAGCACCCACCCGCTACACGCTGTCTCCCACTGCTGCCATTTGCTGTGGCTCTGCACTGGCCAGTATCACTGCTCAGAGCAGACTGCTGAACCATGTGGAGAAAAGCAACAGCATAGACAAGACAACCATGAGCTCTCTTAAAACAACGCCCCCCTCTGCTTCGGATGACCATACAGCGTGTTCCGTTGAACCAAGAGATGTACCTCTTGATTTATCTGCAAGATCAAAACGTCCAAAATGCACAAATGACCCTCCAGTTACGACGAGCGAGCCTCACAATAATGAGTCAAATCAGAGAGATTTTCTTAACTCAAAGAGGGCTCATTCTACGGCGTATAGCTCAGCTGTGCAATACCCTATCTTACCAAACACCCACAGAAATGGATCCCATCAAAGCAATTAAATAGGCCTCAGAATCACCAGGTCCAAGAGCCCAAACCAACCTGGGGTAAGGGATCTTCACAAGACTCCATAAAAAACATCGCTGGAACATATGTTGGTGTGGCCAGCCCGATACTGGCTTCTACTCTACGGGGCAAAGACGGAAAAGGGACTTTTGCAGATGAATTCCAGAGTTTTGCAAAGCAGGAGTTTATATCTATAATTGACCAAGGAGAGCATCTGGCATCAGGAGGAAAGAAGCCATCCTGTATGATGAAGGGCAACCAACATGCTCACAGTGGCAAGCACGTTAAAAACACCAGCATAGCCATAACTAAGAACTGCCCCTCTAAAGGAGCCCTAACAACCGCCCTGTCGAGCTCTGCCAGTGCTCAGACTCATCAGAAATCTGGATCTGGCAAGGCAGCGGTGCCATACTCCACCATTGTTGTCAGTCCAGCTTGGCAGCAGCCCCCTAATGTGCCACACCAAGCCTCGCCTGTTAAGAGAAAAATCCCACGTGGATCTCCAAAAACGAAGGGCACCACAGCTTCAGAGGGATCTATGGTTCAGAGCACCCATCACAGCCCGTCCAACCCCGAGGATGATAAGTGGGAGAGGATGAAGTCTCCCCTGTCTAACCTCGCGTCCATCGTAAAGCAGCAAGCTCTCGACACAACAGCGCAGGCAGGCGAGGGAAATACTCAAGCTTCCCCTGTTGCATCAAGAAGGGCTGATGTTCTGAATCCGGTCTCTGGGGGCCAAGACACCCAACCCAAACAAACGTCTGCTTTTGAATACCCAGCATACTGGTCTGTGGAAAAATGGGCTGGTTCGCCGTCTCGAGGGGATTCGACTCCAGCTAAGAAGAAGCACGAGAAGGCAAACGCCACTGAGCCTTCGGAGAATAACACTGAGTTAAACACCACCCAGGGAGAACACATGGGACTACCGGCGAAGCAAGTCTTCTCCAAGTCGGCTGGTCATCCCTTTGGCCTTGCATCAACAAACGGGAACCGGCTGGAGAGCAAACTAGCCCAGGTGTTAGAGGGGGAGATGTTGAAGACAGAAATTGGGGCGTCAGACAGTCCTCCCAGTAAAAAATTGGACGGCATGGTTGCATCTATTCTCACAGGCCAGTGTGCGACGGGAGGCGACAAGTTTGAGAAGAAAACGAACGGAACCAAAGAGGAGTTGCCAACCAAAGCGAAAGCTGCCGTCGTCAAACAAAAGAAAATGAGTCCTAAGAAGCCAGCAAAGGAGAAGTCACCACCGGACTCCTCAAAGAAGGCTGCAGGAAAGAAAAAGCGAGATGTAGAAAACACTCCGACCAAAGTATCTTGTCAAAAGAAGGTAGATTATTTCTGTAAAATATCCTTTGCGCTGTTCTTATTATTTCCCCATCGTCAAATCCTAGGGAAATATTTGTAACAGTTGATTTGACAATACAGAGCTCCTTTTTGTAATATGAATTCATGACTGGTGATTTAACTTCCAAAGGCTTATTGTAAAACTGTTTCATGCTCTATGTCGTTATGAAAGCTTTGTGATCAATGGCGTTAGAATACGGCGCGCTTACCCGGTCCCCTGTGTATTCCAGCAGAAGAAACAATGTGCACCTGTGCAGGAGCGGAGTCCATCAGCGGGGAAGGTTTCTCCACCGAGTAAAGAGCCGACTACGAGGGACAACATCAGTCCCAACAAGGTTGAGCAATCAACCCGCAACGCATCTGGTAACGTCTTTGTTTCTTATACTCCTGTGACATTTACAGTTCTGAGAGCATGGACCAATTTCTGATATCTATCTAAAATGTAATGGCGCTTTCAGTCGAGTCAGACATGTAGCATTTTATTGAGCTTACAGGCAGATTACTTCCTCGTAGCTTTAGTTCTGGAGATAAAAAGCCTGCAGTCAGTCTCGGTGGCATGGTAGTTCATGTATGAAGCAGACAGAGAATGTCACTCTGTCATATTGTCTGGATGGCGTTTTAGAATTTTTTTATGTCTCACTATGCACAGAAGCTTGTGTGAATATAACAATCCAATGTGATATAATCAGTTACAGATAGCGGCAGCAGTGCTCCGGAGCCGCCTGAGCCTCTCAGTCGCTCTGCTACATCCAGTAAGGAGACCGACGCCACAGGGAGCTTCATCCCAAGACTGAGGAGAGGACGACGGCGAGCCGATGAGGCTCGACTCGACCTCTGGGGCTTCGCAACGCCTTCCCCTCCACCCCCACAAATGCCCCCTCCCCCAGTTTCCCCGTCACCCCCCATGATTTCCACCCAACCCACCCGCCGTCCGAGAGGCAGGCCCCGCTCAACCCCCCTGCCAGAACGGGTGATTCAGGGAAAGGGCAAGGCAGCCAGTGCAGAGGGGGAAACGCCTGCTCCTAAGAAACGGCGGCGGTGTCGTAGCAAAAAGTATCAGACTGGGGAATACATCACGGAGAAGGACAAGCTGGAAGATGGAGAGCACCTCGAAGATGCTGATTCCCTGAGACGGGACAGCGGAGTCCCAGCGGGTACGCAGTGCACCTCTAGAGATCAGTCATTTTCAATTAACAGTTTCCAGACCAAGTTTTAATCAAAAGTGCAGCTGCTAGCTACAGATATGATTAAAACTATAACGTTATAGTATGAATCTGTAAAAGGTGATTGAGTAGCTCGTTGACAGAAAATGTAGATCGAGTTGATGAATTTTGACAGTCATGTCAGTAATTTGTTAAACATAAATGACAAGCATTTCTTAACAGATTCTCCACTGTGAGGATGTTTTTGCTTTTAATTGTTTCATATCAATGTAAACTGAATAACTTGAGCCCTAAGAAAAGATGACGGGCATTTTAAACCATTTTCTTAAAATGTATAGACAATCAATTGATTGTGGTTGAGCCCTGAGTGTCTTCACAAAAAAGATTTGTTTTGGAAATACAGAATAATTCAGAATTAACCATCAGAAAATGTAGCCAGAGTCTATAGTTAAAACGTATTAAAATAGACATGGGTAAATTCATTTAATGAGGATGCACATCTTTGTAAAAACAGTACATAGGAAAGTATTAATAGGATATTATACAGTACATAATGCCAGACAAATATTGAGATCAATTTAACATATATTATGAAGACAGCATATGCAATTTACAGTTTATATTCTTGAGGTGCCATATCAGCAAGTCCACGTCAGGTACCTGTTGATGTGGATAAGACATACACACATGGTAAAATAGAAAGCAGAAGTGTTTCATTGTTTGATGAAAGATGAAGCTGCATCAGTACATCAAAGATAAGATGGGTGACGTTGAAATATCCAGATTGTTTGTGGATTCTTCCACTGTGTTCATGTGCTTGGTACCACGCCACATAACCGTCAGTCCTATTTATCATTATAGATCCACAGGCGGATCAGTGTTCGAGTCCCACCGCCTGCAGTCCAGGGCCTCCTCCGAGGAGACCCTTGTTCACTCGCTCCGGGTCGGTTCGCTACCAGGAGAGCGAGGTATCTCCGGAGTGCAATGACAAGCCTTCAGGGAAGAGGAAGTTCAAAAGCAAGCACTTAAGTGACAATGATGAGCCGAAGGTAAGGCGTTTGCTGAGGCTGCTTGTTGTGTTATGGAACATTTCAAAGCATGCAGGGTTGATCAGAGTCATCTCCAATGTCCCATGAATGTATTAGCTTGCAGTGCCCCCCTGTGGCTACATACATACTAGGCACATTTATCATGGCAGCTGGTTGTATACTAAACAGGTCCTTGAAGAGAAGAACCCGTTGCCTTAACATGGCGATGCATTACAAGAGATGGAATTTCACACACTGCTCTAATCAATCAATCTGTATTGCAGATTAAGACCAAACGCAGCAGCTTGGGCAAGCGTGCTGCCTCCCTTGCCCTGGAAAATGATGGTGCTGATGTAAAAAAAACAGAAACCCTCCCCCCCACTCCAAAAAGTTTGCCATCATCTCCACCCAATAAGAAAGGGTCATCGGGGAAAATTAGCAGCTCAGAGTCTCCGCCCAAAAGGCCGGTTCCTCCGGAGGTTCGGCGGCTGATTGTCAATAAAAATGCCGGGGAGACTTTGCTGCAACGCGCTGCCCGCCTGGGCTATCAGGTAAAATCCACCTGTTTTACTTGTGTAGTACCGCTAACATGACGGCGTACACCTTTGAATCATGATGTGACACATTGTCTGTCTGTGCTGCCTCTGTTGTGCAGGATGTGGTCCAGTACTGTCTCGAAAAGGACATCAGGGAGGTCAATCGGCGCGATAACGCCGGGTACACGGCGCTCCATGAAGCGTCCTCTCGAGGCTGGACTCAGATTGTCCAGATGCTGCTGAAGCACGGCGCTGACGTCAACTGCAGTGCCCAAGATGGGACACGGTGAGGCCTCGCAGTGCATGATTTACTGTCGTGGTGGCAAGTTAGTAGAATCTCCAAAAAATATTGTTTCTCAAGCATTATATTGGGTGTACGGAGGTTATTTCTTAACCTTTGCAAACAGCATGTGTGACGAAAAATACTCTCAGTTTAAAGTAACTAGTCACGCACTAGCTTTTTGGAGCCATCTGTCTCATCTCAAAGTCGTTGTTGAGCTTGCTAACATGACAGGTGTTTGTATATGGATGATATTAATGACATGGACGTGATGTCTAATACATGAATTGTAGTGTCTCGCTAAAAAATATTCACGTTTTATAAAAGAAAACATGTTTGGGGTTTGCCGAAGGGCACGTGGGAGACCCCAAATGTATTTTCAAATTCCTTTACATGAAGCAATTTCTTTTTTCTGGCCACATGAATTCAAATAGTTCTCTGGACGAATACAATTGCCGCTGTGAAGCTTTCCAGCTCCTTCAGGGTTCTCTTTGGCCTCTCTGATTAATGTCCTCCTTGCCTGCCGTGACTATTGGTCCTCTCTTGGCATACTTGTTGTGGTCTTTCGGTTTTGTAATAATAGATTTAAAAGTGCTCCGTTAGATCACATGACGGATCATGTGACACTTTATTGCACTCAGGTGGACTTTATTTAACTAATTATGTAACTTCTGGAGGTAATTGGTTGCACCAAATCTTATTTAGGAGCTTTATGACAAAGCACAGCTTATTTAAAAATATCTTTTGAAAGCATTTATTTTTTTATTTCACTTCACCACTATTGACTTTTGTGTAGGTTCACTACATAACATCCAAATAAAAATAAATTAACCAGGTTGTAAAGCAACAAAATAGGTGGGAAAAAAACAAAGGGGGTATATTGCATTTCTTGTAAATGTTTTCATGGAATAATGTGTATTTTGTGTCTAGAAATATGTAAATACTCAAAAATCATTTAATGATTGTTACACTCACTGTCCCGAAAATATACACACTCTACAGGTGTTCAGAGCAGTAATGAGCATACTCACTGACAGGTTGTATTTCATGATTAAGTGAAGATTATATTCTGGTTACATGTCTTAGTGAGATGCTTTTTTCCCCTGTTGCCTGTTTAAGCATATTTATTTTTGTCTCATAATCCAATAACGGTGACACAAATTGTAATTAATCACAGAAAGTATTTGTTTGACTGAAGTACATCACGATGCTCTATTTACAACAAATTAGCAGACAGATTCAGGTGTCTAAAATTGTACGATCCCTGAAAGACATTTGTTATGTGTTTGTTCTTTAGGCCCCTTCATGATGCAGTGGCGAGTGATAACCTGCCCATAGTCTGGCTGCTTCTGAACCACGGTGCTGACCCGACGCTGGCCACCTACTCTGGACACACTCCGGTCAAACTAGCTCACAGCCCGGGCATGAAGACCTTCCTCACAGGTAGTTGTTATTCGCCTATTTTTCTATCAGTCACTATTTTGATAAACACGCATAATTCCAGATTGTTAGTGACGTTTTACCTCTGGCTAAAATCATTTTTTCACATCGTCAACAAACACTTCAGACACAATAATCAACACAGCACAGAGGCTGTGATAAAGCTAATTGCATTGAGACATGTTGTATTTGCCAACTTAACAGTCACTCATCAAGCAATGTGTCAACATATTAATAGGCTTGTGCCCACTCCTCCTGCATCACATTTGGCACAGTGAGCACTAAACAGCTTGCATGCAGCAGACACCGGAAATGCAAAATGTTCCATCCACACAGGGCTTGACATTCACTGGTTGAGCCACAGATTGGTTTGTCGTCTTATCGATGAATTTGGTGTTTAAAACTGAAAATGTTGTCCTGGTAAAAGGTAACATTCAGAAGATTTTTAGCAGCTGGACTGTGGATTTCTATACATTCAAGACGCTTTCAAGTGGTTTTATACACGACAAGAGCAGTCCAGTAAAAGGCTTGACGTGTTTTGGAGGTTTGAGTTCAAACAAACTGATGCAAGCACGTGTCACCTGCAGCTATTCCTCCAACCAGTTCACTGGGATTTGTTCTTTAACCATATCTACTTTGCCTTTTTAATGATGATAAATGATCTGCTGACACGTTAACAGTATAAAGTAACGGTAAAGAGATGAGTCATTCATGACTTATTATTGAATAGAAATCAGTAAGACTTACATTTTGTCGGGTGACCGCTGTGGTGAAAACACAACCTGTGCCAGTTTATATAAAACATGCATTTGGTGTTGTAAAAGCATTCATTGGTTTCTCAATTAATGGCCATTAAGACCCCAATGACTGATGAAAGAAAATGCTCTAAATGTACTTCCCTAAGATCAATCTCGGCTATAACTGAGTCAGGCAAAGTGATTAATTACACACCGGCCACCTGCGAAACTTCCGACATGCATGACTTCCTCTTACTCGTCAAATTGAACCCAAAGAAAATCCTCAAGTCAGCTTGTTTACAGTGACTCTGTCTTTAGCTTTGAATTTAATGTACTTTCACAGCACTGTTGATGGTGTTTTAAGGACCTTTCCAAGCTCTTGAGGTGAGAGTGACAGTCACTATCTACTTGGCTGCAGCATCAGTGTTCAGTGGCGTGTGTTATTCTCACACCAAGTGTCTCAGGTGAACAGAGAGATGAAGGAAGGCTCAGTAATGCATTGAAACTACAGCTCAGACAGACACACAGACACATTCACTACAACTTAAGTTAATTTGTTGATTCAAGGTTCAACTTTGTTGTTTATATTTTTCTTTTACTTGTCCAGTCAAGCAGGTGGGCCAGAAATCTGTTTGCCCAAAGTTAATTCTTACTTGCCACGATACAAATTGTGTTATTGATTATCGGTTATCTTTCGGCAAACTGCGCAACACGCTGTTTTGAGTTTATCGCCCCTCAACTGAACTCCTGTTTTCAGGATCATTCATAAAATAATGCTCACTTTGTTACGCAACGTTCAGCAAAGATAATAAGGAAGCGAGATGGCTCATTTACAGTAAAGAATTAAAATAACAACAGTTGACCAAAGTGCAATACAACACCGTATTTATTGACAATTATTTCGTTCAGGCAACCATCACAACTATTAATCATACGTTTTGCTCGGTCTTTGACAAGGGGGACAATCTTTAATGTGAAGTCTTCATATTTTCAGATCGACTCGCAGTGCCGTCAAGCAGGGATGTAAATATACACGTGTAACCGTAAACTCAAAATGTAATCTATAATATTGTCGTTGTTTTTTTCCCCCCAGAATATTTCACAGACCTGGAAGGACGTAAAGAACAGGATCTCGGCTCGCCCTGGGATTTCTACAGCAGCTCCCTCTTTGGTAAGAAACCTTGAAATGATCTGCTCGGCGTTTCTGTGTGCCGATCCACGCGTCCACCGATCAATTGGTAAGATGGCTGTGAAGGAGACCAGGCGAGGCTTGTTGCAGAGATCACCAGGTGGCTGCACGGGAAGTTATTCTAGTTTGTAGGACTCGGGCTGGGCCCCGGGGACACGCAGGGGTGTTAGCCTTGTGTACCAGCATCGGAGTTGTGCTGTAAACAGCCACAGGGAGCCAGTTATCCAGTGGGGGATGAACAGGATTAGCGTTGCATGGAGCAACTGAGGGAGACTAAAGAGAAAGTAGACTGCAGCTATACTGAAGTGACAAAAGATATTGGGAATGTCCCAATGACGAAAAAAATATATTTTATTATATTTTATTACCACTCTGCTATTGGTGATAAATAGTACATATCTTAAAATTATCATTGTTTTGTGCAATTTATGTTGCAACTGTAGAGCGATGTCCCATTTTTGTGTTGAAAATGTAAAGAAATTCCAAGGAGCATGACCATTACTGGGTTTACTGGGTTTACTGGGATAATTTATCTGGCTTTAGAAGCTTTTTCGCCATTCATTATTGCAGAGGTTGAGAAAAGGCCTTTCGGACATGAAGCAAGATAATCCTAAAGTTTTAATTAGTATCTGTTTCATTGTGCCAACATTTTCATATCAGTAAATGCATTGAACTACACTCTGCTTACTATACATCATCTTAAACATAAAAGAAAAGAAAAAAAACTATTTTCATATAGACTGCATGTGTGTATGTAGGGTGTTATTAACTTCAAGCTGCGACTCGCATCATGAAGTTTGTGTTCCTTTAACTGATCACAGCCTCACCAGCTTTCAGTCGTAGACGTATTATAGTTGTTGTGAAGAGACTTTCCACCAGGAGGCGTCCAAACTCCATGTCAGCACAGGCACGTCCAGTTTGTCTTCTCCCGCCTCACCTCAGTGGACTTTTCCTCACAGAGACCGACCAGGAGCCGTGCTGGGACTTCCTGCTGTCTGAGCAGGACCAGGAGCTGGAGGAGGATGCAACAGGAAAGACGGAGCCGGACTCGGGCAAAGACTGCCTTCTGTTTGAGTTCTCCTCCGAGCCTCTCTTACCCTGCTATCATGTTCAGGTGTCTTTAACCCAGGGGTGAGTTCATCAACATATAATATGTATGTATATATCTGCCATACGTTTTTGGTCTGGATCCAGAAAGCTACACACTTAAGTTATGGCTATTTACATTCATCCATTGATTCTGCACCGCCACCCAGAAACGTAACGCTATCAGTCACCTCCGTTTGAATGCTTTGAACAGTGTGAACCAGATTAAAAGGGGTAGAACTCCAGGGATTTAGTAAGGTACTTCTATAAAGTTGGGAGACTTGAAATTTAATTCCAAGCGTGAGTCAAGCTGGATTCTATAATTCTGATAATGTAAACCTATATTGTTTCAGATGGTGTCCTCCCTGTAGGGAATGTAGCCACATCTTTCAAAGACCTCACTAGGGTGGATTATTAATGTGGATGGAGCTAACAACTACTTAAGAGTACAATAGGTCAATAAAAAGAAAAATGTGCGCTAAAACCTGTAAAACGTTTAGCTTATTCAGTCCCAATTTGTTGGATGGGAAGTGTTGCAATAAATCACATCTTTATCAATATACTTTTTTTATTATTTTCCAGAAAATGTGTTAAGTTGAAGCTAGTTGGCTAACATCAGGCATATTTCTCTCGTGCAGCTTCTGCAACTGGTTCCTCCTGACGGATGTCCTCAAGCGTCTGAAAATGTCAGCTCGGATATTCCGGGCGCGTTACCCGCACTTGGAGGTGGTGAGTCTGTCGCGGGCTGAGCTCCTGAGGCAGGTGTCGATCAGCCAGGTGAGCACCACTTTGGCCTCACCTTACAGAGGCAAAAACAACAAGGAGGAGGAAGAGAAGGAAGAAGGAGAGGCGGGACTTGTGGATCTGGTGCGATGTACACCAGAGCTCCAGAGACTACTGGGATCCTCCATTGACATCCTGGAGGAGGAGGATGAGGAGGAGGAGGAGGAGGAGGAAGAGACACTGAGAAACACAGGGAAGCCTCGCAGCCGATAGCCTCTCTTTCACCGTGCAAACTGTTGTCAACCCAAGTCCTTCCCTGCAAGCAGCAGCTCAAAGGAAACCTCTCCGTCCAATGTAACGAGGGTCGTGGGTTTTAACTCCAGCGGCAGTAATGACACTCCACCTATAACCTTTGACCTCAGACAGAAGGTGATTAAGTGATCACAAGGACCTGCACACAGGAGTGGTCGGTGCTGGAAAGCAGCTTTCAGGTTTCTATCCATAGGTATATTTGAATACATGAGAACTATTGAGCAAACCTTTTGTATTGATTATGTATGTACATGGTAGTGTATATGTGTTATCTTGCCATCAGGGTTAAAACATTTGGTTATATAAATGTATTCTTGTGGCAAAAGGACAAATTATGTTTAGGACTTTTTGTTTGAGTTTGTACCCGAGAGAAAGCGGTATTTTTTCGTCGGGAGATCAAGACTTTTATCTTGGTGAACTGTTGCGTAAAGCTAAGATGCTTAAGTCAGGGAGGCCACTGGCCTGGATGTTCTGGCTCTGTCAACCTGGGAGACCTGGAGACCTGCAGAGAAGAGACCATGGCACATAATATTCAAATGTAATCGGAGCTTCATTTCCATTTTTTCTCCCCTTGTTTCGTTATTTTTAACTTTATCATCCTCGTTACTGGACAGACCTGGTAGTTTACGATGTTTATTTTCCCTCCACATTTTCCAAAGTGAGCGCGGGCAACACTGAGCTGCTCCAAATATGAAATAACGTCTTTTTGGACCTTGAGATGGAGAGTTTGTTTACAGAGCTGGACAGATAGTAGTGTTCTCCACTCCCCAGGTTGCAGTCCTCCTGAACTGATACAGAATCCTGTGGATCTCTCTCAGAGGAAAAGTAGTCCCACCTCTGGAGTCCCGAGGCTGCTCCTGTGTCCGAGGAGGCGAGACGCCCTCTTAACTGCAGCCACATCCCAATATGAGATCCCAGAGTGCTTTGTGTTGCAGTGTTTTATTTACACTGTTTGTTGTGCTTAATTTAATAGTCATTAATATATTTGACCTCTTGTGTATCTGACAAGCCTATCTATGAAAAAAATTTGCTTTGTACGGTTGGTGCTTCATTTTGAAATGTACTTATTAGGATCCCTTTATTCTGACAATTTTTCTCCCTCATTCAAGAACAGTATTTAAAAAAAAAAACAAAAAAAAAAAAAAAAAGCTAAAGTACAGTTTTATTGTATTGGTGCTAAAACAGATTTTGTGTTGACAATCAATGATGCTTTGGTTTGAAGTCACAAACTAATAAAAGATATTTAAGATGAAAAGACTTGAGGTGTAAAGAAAAGTATAGTTTAGTTAAAGAAAATGGGAAACAGCACGACTGAGCAGTGTGGGAAGAGCCTTTTATTTGATTCTTTTATAAGAAATCAACAAGAATAAAGCATGATTGTGAATCATAGTTATTTACTCTTTGTTTTGTCAGTTGGATTGTTATAATGATAGCTGAATTGAATATTCAGGGACAAACTCCCTCAGGCATATTTCAAATGATCCGTTTTGGTTTCAGACATTTTACTAGATAAATGTCTTCTTTTCTTTCTTTCTTTTAATTACAGATAAGTTGCCCCTTGTAAGAAGAACCATTACATTAATCTGTTCTGTACCTGAGGAAAACCTTTTTTTACATTCAAACCCAAATAAGCTTTATCTCACAGCAGTGTTGGCCGTTGTGATTCAGCACCATGAGTAAATACCATAACTGGGCGTCCCAGGGGGGAAAGTGGTCGAGGGTGCATATCCCGTTATCACTACGCCGCTGGTTCAATTCTCTGGTTCCCGTTGATACACTTTGCCCCTTTACTCTCTCCCCATGTTACCTGTCTGTTTCCACTGTCAAGCTTTTGAATAAAGGTGAAAATGGCACAAAAACTTAAATAAGATTTAGTGAAAACAATTTTATAATAATTTGCCTTGAGCATCAGCCCACAATGTTTGTATGTTTTTTTCTGAATCAGATCTTTGTCAGGCACAGACTGAAAAATAATTTGTGTAAGAGTGCAATATGATGTTTCTTTGTGCCTGAAGAAGATCTGATTGTTCCAAACATTTAAAGGGCACTGACGAAGCGGAAAAACGTTTATAGATTCTACTTTTTGTCGTGATATCTCTTGTTTGGTCCAGCAGATTTTTTGTTTTTTTTGGATGTGTATACTTTTTTCCGACATGGTAATCAGCCTTGCCACAGATATAAAGCAGAATTTGAGTGTTGACTCAACAAATCTCATTTCAAGGTCCACTCACTCGCTCGTTCTGGAGCTTTTGGTCGTGTCGCGCGGTCTTTATCATCAGCAGAGTGACTTTTGGAGGTTGTCTTGTTCTCTGTTGATTCCAAGCTCTCACGTTGGGATATGGCACTTTTGAAAGGAGAAATAAGATCATCTTCCTATAAATGAAAGTATTCATTATTAACTAACTTCCACACACAAAGTGATTTTGCTGCTACAGCCTTACTCGGTCTGGAATGACCAGCAGGGTTCGGTGGCTAAAGTCTTACATAAATGTTTCTCTGTAACTGGCATGCGTCAGTGCGCTGCTATAGAAGGATTTAGGATTTATAGTCTCACTTTAAGCCATAGTGGATAAGACATACTCAGAATCTACATCTCCAAGTCAACTATGCTCAACACAATCTGCTGATGACAACGGAGTTCAGTAGAAAGAGTAGTAGAAAGAGGAACCGTTCCTGGACCTTTTGGTTGAGATAGTTTTGTCCGGGGTCAGAAATACATTCTGAGGACTGTAAATGTTCAAGTGACTCATCTGATAACTCAGACATACAGTGTTGTCTGACTTAATGTCATCCACTAGAGGGAACCAGTGGCAGTGACTCTCTTAATATTAAAAGTGAAAGGAGCAGTTTGCTGCCTGTTTTTCGTGCTGTATCTGATCTTGTTAAGCTCAAATACAGGAGTTAGTAGGGACTTTACTGTAAAAATGTTTTTTTTGTTTTTTATATGAAAAAAACACATAACTCAGCTTCAAGCCATTGTGAGCTCCCATGTGGTTACAATCTCCCCTTTCTGAAAGACCACGTTGCGTTTCCTGTCATGATAGAACATCAATATTTTGAGTACCCCAGGGCTCTGTTCTTGGCCCTCTGCTGTGAAAAGCCAAAAGTCAAGTAATGTCTTGCTTCCACACTCCGAAAAGATTGACAGTTACGAATCTTGGCGTTGTGTTCGATTCAACTCTTTCTTTTCATCAGCACAGTCTAATTCTGAAATTATTTCACCGATGCAATATAAAGCTGAAATATGGTCTTCTTCATCCATCACTGATGCAGACATCCTAATTCAGGCCTTTGACACAATAATCCAGCCTGCTGCTTGCAAGTATCAGAAGTCTTCAAATGGTTCAATCCTGTCTGTGTCAGATCAGGATTTAAGGGGCTCCTGGTGACTCTGTTGTTCCAATACAGGCCTCCCATCTGTCCCATGAGTAAAAAGAAATGAGTCAGCAGGCTAAAGGGCCATTTCCTATCATACACCCTTCCTCTGGAACAACCTTCTTATGGACATCAATGTGATTCTGTTGAGACCCTTCAATTAGTTGCTTATTCTCTACTTATCGGGCTGGCAGGGTCAGTCTCAATGTATAATGTAAGCCCGGTAGTCCTGCAGACAAAAATAATGTTATCCTTCTGAAAGCCAGTGCTTCTCAATCCCCCTGTTTCCTTGGTTCCCTCTCGTTCTCTCCTCATTCCACGTGTCGAATCTGAATCTCCGTCCTCCGAGAGATTGAGCCTCTCCTCTTGTCTCCCTCTGTGTGTTTGTTTCAATCTCATTTGCATTAAGAGTGTGCTTGAGACTTGCTTGTGTGATTGTGTAGCTTGTCCTCTTTAGGTTACTCGGATTCAGTCAGGCTCTAGCTGTGGGGAGACAACCTGGATGCCGCTTGACATCCTCCTGGATCTATCTTTTTCAGATACAGCATGTTCACATTCTGTGTATCACTTTTTCCTGGAGATTATCTGTATCTTAATTTTGTTATGTTGTTTTTTCTGTACACACTGTCCCTCCTCGGTTGCTCTTCCTGAGGTTCCTTTTTGTTTGTTTGTGGAGTTCTTCCATATCGATGGGCAAAGGACCTTTTGGTTTCTACTTCTATTTTGAAGCTGAACTTTAAGTTTCTATCTTACGACATGGATAAAATTAAGGAATCCATTTTAAAAAATAAGCATATTTCTCCTAATGGTACCATTAATATCTGCGTCACTATAATAGACGACTGGGATACAACATTTGCCCTGGAGCATATGGGCCTCTGTTTGTTCGAAGTGTGTGCGTGCGTGTGTGTGTGTATGTGTGTGTGTGTGTGTGTGTGTGTGTGTGTGTGTGTGTGTGTGTTTGTGTGCGTGCGTGCGTGCGTTCGTTCGTGCGTGCGTGTGTGTGTGTGTGTGTGTGTGCATGTGAGAGAGATGTGTTATTGTACTGGGATGTGACATACCAGTCGTTTCCCCTTACAGGCCCCATGATACAGATGGTCCAACCCTCAGTGAAAACTGTACAGTCCCCGTGGGGTTACTAGAGTTCAGTCTCTGCTGCTACCAGGCTGTATCTCATAGCCGTGATCGCATGTGGCTGTTGCCAGATTTGAGCCTGTTTCATGTAGATTTATATCTGATTAAAGTATTTTCATAACCTACTCGTAATTGCAAATAAGGATTCTAAAAAAAAATGTTTTTAAATGTTGGCACCTCAAACTTAAAAATTCAGTTGTTTTTCTTTTGTGTGTGTACAACTTTATCCAAATTGTTCAAACTATTCCAAGTGACGGGATCATGCGCCTGTACGTTTTAAGAGTCTTTGGGAAAGCTTGACTTTTCTGTAAATCAAGCCTCATTACGTCATCCATGGGGGCTGAGCTCACAAGCCGCCCCCTTCACCAAACCCCCGCCATACCTCAGTGCTCATTGGCCACCTGTAGTGAGGTAGTATCATCTGATTGGATGAAAACGAGGGCAAGTCCGCACAAGACCTACTGACAGACTGACACGGAAAGAGGAATGGGAGGCCAGCCAAGACAAAGGGATTATGAGGGATAGCAACGTTTTGTACAACAGCATAATATATACACACTACAGTGTGTGTGTGTGTGTGTGTGTGTGTGTGTGTGTGTGTGTGTGTGTGTGTGTGTGTGTGTGTGTGTGTGTGTGTGTGTGTGTAAGTGAGGGAGATTGGTGGTCCTTATATAGTTGATGTATTCTTTAACTTAAACTCACCATATGTTATAATACACCATATTCTGTTTATTTTTGACCAAATCTTTCAATGAAAATCCAGTCCGAGCAACACATCATGCTTCACAAGGCTTTCAGGTTGTCATTGGTCATTATGTACCCGTCTGTATATTATTTGTCATGATAATGAGTTTCTCCTAGGTTCACTGAGGACATCTGGTGTAACAGTTACATAACAGTCCTCTTTGAAAAAACCCACAGAGAAGGGGGAAGTCCTGCTCACTTAGCTTGCATCTAAAGCTCAGCCCAGATACTTCCTTTTTCTCTCAGTCCTCATTAACAGCTCGCCGACCAGAATCTTAAACATACCAGAATAAACGTTGTAAACTGTCTGAATTGTCCTTTGGACGTTTGGGGAATGTTTTAGTGCCTGAGACAGATCAAACTAGCTTTCAACCCGTGAGACGACACAGGACTCTTTTGTTAATATCAGCAGGGTTTAGATGAATGTGTTCTCTCCCTCCACTGCCAGTTAAGAATCCACAACACATTGATAAATCATGGAAGCACTGCTTTGAAATAG
Organism: Cyclopterus lumpus; assembly: GCF_009769545.1. NCBI lineage: Eukaryota > Metazoa > Chordata > Actinopteri > Perciformes > Cyclopteridae > Cyclopterus > Cyclopterus lumpus. The sequence goes on from NC_046975.1 coordinate 16,706,098, forward strand.
CCTTCTCATGGGATGTTGAATGTCCTCTGTTCGTGTTGATTTCAAGAGATCTGATGGTGTTTGATCTGTTGCTATCTCTGACTGAATGGTTTCACCCTCTCAGCTCTAAATATAACCCAGGGGCAGAAAATAACAATGCTGCAAGAAACTTGACCTCGTCCAGACATCTGAATTAGTTTTGGTAATTGTCCAAACATTGCAGCCACTCTGCACGCCTGAGAAACCCAGTCACCCAGACAGTCATGACCACGGATTGAAATCATTTGCACTTTACAGCCACATGAAGGTTACATAAACTCGATGAGGACCATATTATGATGTGCAAGTGCAGATATCATGAACATATTTAAATCTGTGAGACTAATCAATGTATAATGTGAATGTAAAGTTGAAGCACTAAGAGGAGCTGTGAGGTCAGTTGAAATATCAATTGAAGTGTAAGAGATGAAAGCAGACTGAAACCAAGCACTGAAAGCCGTTGAGTTGTCAATTGCATGATAAATATTGTATGAACATTGTATGGGAGTTTCAGTTTATGTTGAAGTACTTTAATGAGTTGAACTATTAGTTGAAGATCAGAACAAAAGGTTTGAAGAGTGATTTAATGTTGAATGTTAGAGCTGAATGGTGAAAAACATGTTAGATTCATGATCTGTAGGAATTTGAAGCGCCAGTTTGTCGATAACCACTCACACAATGAAGAGCAGCACACCTGCATGTGCCTAGAAAAAACTCAAATATAAACTTTGCACATGCACTTTGTATTTCTATGGAGGTTTAAGTAAACCAGAAGATTAAATGATGGGAGAGGCGGGGTTGCTCCCACAGAAAATTGTGCAAAAAGTTATTGTTAAAATGTCTTGAAATGTTAATTGTTTGCACCTGGAAGTGAGGGAGTTGAAGTTTAAGTTGAAGCATCAGTATCGGTAGTTGAGTGTTGAAGTGAAAGGAGTTGTAATCAGAAGTGCTGAAGGCATGTTCAATTTCCATTGAAAGAGCTACAGGAAGTTAATTGGCCGGTTTGTATTTAAGCACAGAGAGACTGAGCAGCTGAAAGCAGCTTATCTTTCCTCTAAAGAGGTTAGTCGTTTAACTCAAAGCACTTACATGAGTTTAAACTGAGAAATAGTTTGAAGGGTCAGTTGAGATATCAGAAGTGAAATTGTTGTTGACATTTAACACTGAAAGCCGTCTGATCGTCAGTTGGAGTTAAAGAGTAGGTGTTGCCTGTAATCTGCCGGCCCGCCTTGAAAACTAGCCCAGACAGGAATTCTGGTTAAAATGGAGAAACTCTTCACTCTTTGTCTCACTTAAAATGTTGCTTCATGTCGATTTCTCACCAATGAAAAACTATGACAAAAGACCTCGATAACCTCAAAAGCCTCTCATTGAAAGATAACGTTTTAGCTAAAAAAACAAAACACTCTGATGTTGGAAACTTGATCCCTGTGATTTCTATGGATCGCGGCAATTTCCAATCTCCACTGACAACTGAGGGCTGCATTGTTATCGAACGCACTCACACGCAGCCTTTGTCTCGCCTCTTGTCTTGAAGATTGGATTAAATGCAGCGACCAACCAGAGATGGACACAGACACTGACTGACCTGCAGAGCTCTCAGGAACCTGTTCAGCTGGGAGGCACGACCCGGATGGTTTTCACTTAACTGATAATCACAGTTAACCGAGGACCCGAGGAACAGAGTGCCATCCCTGTATAGACATTAGAGGGCCACTGGAGGAAAGTAGTTTGAGATTATATTCTCCTTTTTACTTCTACTTCAGTACATCTAGGAGTAAATATTCACTCACTCAATCATCTGACAGCTACACGTAATACTTTTCAGAAGACATTTTTCCATACAAAACATTTTAACGACTTCTGCAAAAGGCACGCAGAGATCATCTTTTGAAAGATATACACACATAGAAAAAAGCGTATGCATACAAAGCTCCGGACTCTCTATGCGTGTGTACATTGTGCAAGGTTGTATTGACCTATATTAGCAGCAGACAAGGCCGGGCTGAGGGGATTGTTCGCTCTCAGAGACGCTCTGTGTCAGGCTGTAAGCCGCTCCAGCTGGACTCCACACCCACTCTCCTTTTGCATAACCTCATACATCCCTCCCCTGTAGGTTCTGCACGAAGCCCGCCCATAATGATCCTGGTGATCACCAGCGATGGCAGAGTGTCGTGTTCGCCGGGGTTTGCAAGTGTAATGAGGTGGGGTAGATGGGTTTTCTTCTGGGGAAAAAAAACTAATTGGCTTTAACGTGCTTTGGGGGGATTCAGTATTTTCTCCTCCCATGTCAGAGGACCAAGTTCCACCAGCAAGGACGCTGTTCCCAGAACTAGAGGATACAGAGCTATCAGTCGAGGTCAGGTCTTATCACAAAGACGAGGAAGAAGGAAGACAGAGGAAGGAGGAAGGAGGAAGGGGGAAGGGGGAAGGGGGAAAGGGGAAGGAGGGTGGTGGCTCTGTGTTGTCGTTCAGCCTCTGCCTAAAAGAGAACATGGTGTTCGTGGCTTTGTATCTGTGTCTCCATTGCTAACGAGACAACAGAGCTGAGGATGATCTGAAGCTGAGAGACCTGACAGACAGAGGGAATCTGCAATCTTTTGGTTCATAATCAAAGTTTGATAGAGATACAGAGGCCTTGATCAAAGGACAAAATAATAATGTAGTTACCGAAAACATTCTGGCTGTAGAGAACATCAGTTGGCCTGCAAGAATAGTGGTGGAAGAAGTATTCAGACCCTTTACTGAAGAAAAAGTACCACAATGTAATACTCGTTTAAAAAGAAAACCTCTGCATTACAAATCCTACATAAGTAAAAGTATTACATGCAACTTGTACTTAAAGTATTCATCATGCAGATGGGCTTCTTTTTTAAATTACTGCAAAATGACGATAGAGACGACAATGAAAAAATACAAAACGTTGTGTGTGTCTTTCTGTCCGGAAGTCTGTAGAAAGGTTGGGGAGCCTTTTACAAGTCTGTGTCCAGGAGCCCATTTCTAGTTCCACTATGACTGTAGGCTACTTAGATGTACAAGTACCAGCTATTCACTGATATTGTTTTGTATTAGAATAAAGGAACAGTGTGCTGTATTGTGTGTGTGGGATTTAATGGCAGAAATGGAATATAATATGTTTATTATTGTATAATCCCCTGAAACCAAGAATCATTGTGTTTTTGCAAACATAGAATGAGCCGTTTATATCTACACAGGGAGCGGTCATGTTTCTACAGTAGCCCAGAATGGACAAACCAAACATTGGCTCTAGAGAGAGCATTGGAGAGGTCGTTTTTTCACCCTCCTTGTACGTGGTTGATCCGTTTCTAGTTATATTGTACATTCTTTCAATTATATTCTTTTCAGAATATCACATTCTTATTCTGTAACATCAGGCGAAGCTGGAGGAGAGACTGAGCTTTCTTCACGGATGTTTTCTGCTCTTGTGCTGCAAGTGAGACGTCAGTGAGCGTTCTGGTGGTCATTATTTCTGCAGCACAACAAGACAGCACATTGTCCGTCCGAGACACGCACAATAATAGGGGCTTCACCGTCTTTCACATGAGACCATTTTAAACCATGCAAGGCTGACTCCGACGACATCACACACCAACAAACCTGTTTCAGTCACAAACAACCGTTACCTGGAGCCCAAGTTAAACACCGGCTGGAGGGCACCTTCCAGTTCACCGGGATGAATGGAACTAACGTAATCTTTGACATAATTTACTTGACTGTATTTTAGAGGGAAACATTTTTCGATGCTAAAAACTTAATTTCTACCTTGAGAATAAATGCAAATTATGAAAAACTCAAGGTCTCATTAGTTTATACCCGAGCTCTCAACTGTATCCAACAGCTACCAGAGCAAACTCCACAAGATACGGTCAAAGGGTTTTGTGGGAAAAAATAAATACATTACACTGTTGGCAAATAACTTGAGACACATAGGCTTGTATTACTTTATTGTTTTAACTTTTGACGCATGCGCAGTAAGGCCCCCTGAGGACAGTGACCCTAGAGTGGAAGCTCCACACAGCAGAAAGCTACAGAAAGGAACGGAGGGTGCCCGAGGGCAAGGACTCAAGGTTAGTTGAGAAGCACTCACTGATAACAGGGAGCGAGAAGACAGACAGTGGCTTACTGATGCTCGTACACATAGAACAACTCCTATGCTGAGAGAACAGTTACAGCTAGTTCTCAGGAGCTGCAGCTGTGTTTATCAAGGCCACCTCATCCCGCCGACAACGCCATGCCCCCACCCTTGCACCCGACAAAATGCACACACACTGATGGATGAAGACCACCACAACCAATGGACGTGAGCCAGTGTGAGTGGAAAGTACTCAGTGCTCCTACCGGACAGGCTTGGTATAAACCTTGCCCCGTCTGCATCAGTTTTGACTTTTAATCTAATGGGACCTGATAAGAGGAATCCTATATGCAGCTTCCGCGCACTCTGTTTAAGCGCCTTTTTCCTTGGACACTCAACCCTGTTGGGTGTTCAACGTAGGACCGTGCACGTTTAACTGTACGGGAGCATTAACTCTGCTTTTTATTACTGAATAAATATTGAGAACTAACTTTAGTTCACCGGACTCCGTTTGCTCATTAATTGTTGGGTTGTACTCCACAACAGTTTGCATATTGTACCACAGATATGTTTCTGCGTGAGATTGTTAATAGTGGTGGTGATTCTGAACTGCATGATGTAGTGTTTATAATGTCTGTGTCTAGTGTATAATCAGCTGGTAAACATGTGATGTTAGCTGCACTGCAACCAGCTAAAACTATAAAATGCTGCTTAGAGTGTTGCCTTTCTAAACTAAACTACCTTTTACAGCTAATATCTTTGTATTTGGTTTAAATGTTGAATGCAGGACGCTAGTAATGGAGTATTTGTAATGCAAATTGATACTACTTCCACCACTGCCAGTAATTAAAATTAAGCAAATGTATTCTATGTTGAATCCAAATATACTCAGTTTCAAGCAAACAGTCACATATTTGTCTCTTTTGCTTAATTTCCCAGTTAACTCAAAGGTTCACTGAAACGTCTCCAGGTATTAAAGCAAACAACACAGTGAATGCACTCCGGTGTTGACTCAGGGAGCAGTGCTGTTACTGCAGGAAAGTGCAGAATACGGCTAACAGAGTTCAGGTGTGGCTGCCAGGTATATTGGTGCTGTAAGAGCACTGCTAAAAAAAAGTATAAACCTTTATTTCAAGTCACGTGGTTGACCCGTAGTTACCTTTGTCATGTTAACTTGACCTGACATACAAAGTAATGCTCTCTGCTCTGTCTGGTTGTCTGAGGCGTTATCTCTGTTTGGGAGGAGCTTTGCAGCTGTTGAGCAACAGACTGCTGCTGAGATGAAGAGCGTAGACGCTGTCTGCCCAGTCTGTGATCACGCTGCCTCGTGCTGCCAGGCGAGGTGGGCCAACCACTCGGAGCCCCTTTCGACACCAAATGTGTTCCATGTCCCCAAGATCTGTCGGTGCCCTTGCACTGAACCCAAAACCCCTTACGCCACGCCAGCACTGCCAAAAAATATCACACATCTAAACTACCGTTTATGTTGAGGTTGTAATTCATTAAATGTAACTTCTCAATTTAGAATAAATGGACTTTGAAACTGTTTTATTAATAGCTGCTGTGCACGCTGATGAAACAGCACAATGTACGCTCAACTCTGGGGCCACTTCCGATCTGCAATGTACTGAGCGGTTGCAACGATTTGCTCCCAGGTTTCTCAAGACATTAGCGTGACTTGGGAGACGTGTGCATGCAGAATATCAATGTCATGGTTCAAGCTCTATGAGATTTGTTTGGTTGGAGCGTGCAGTGGAAAATACTATTTCAAAGCTTATATTCAAGGAGATATTCAAATATCTAACAACAAAAAAACACTGCCATATATAAGTAGCTTTTATGTATTTGTTTTAAACACTTCATAGTGTCAAAGGAATATTCTGATAGTATCAATCTTCAATTTATTCCTATTTTCATGTCTGTCGGTTAAAGAAACACCCAATTAGCTTAGCTTACTTTATCATATATTAGCTTAGCATAAAGACTAGAAACAGGGTACAGCTACCTCACTCACGGTAATCTGTAAAGCTCATTCATTAACATTTCTATTTTGTGCACAAAAATAATAAAATCTAAGCGGATTGTGTGCTGGAACTATTTTTTGTCTGGAAGCAGAAATGTCCTGGACTGATGTTCTTTGTACGGATTTAACAAACAAGATACAATGTGTCAATTAGTGAGCTTTTAAGGTGCTGGAATTTTGCCACCATTAGACAACGCAAAGCTTGCGGATACGTGTTTAGCATTTATTTATATAGCTTCATATTCAAAGATGAGTAACCAACTTCTCTAACTCGTGGCAATAAAGTCAATAAGCGGATTTCCTAAGATGTTGAGTTTTTGCTTCAAGTTTGGGCCCAAAAGTAAATGAAATGGATGAATGTAGATTTGATAGCTGTGTTTTAAAATCTGTTTAAATTGGTGTAAGTGTCCCATTCACTGTCTGGCCGGCTGTCACCAGTTTGGTTGACCCATTTTATCTAAGTGGGCTGAGGCACACTGACCAGCACAGCCATTTTGATTTGCAGCCATTTGTTTGGCCCATTGTCAGTAAAAAAAAAAAAAAAGACTGGCCTCCAACCACAGGGCTCAGGCAGCACGCTTTATGCAAACTCTGGCGTGAACACTAGTTTGTTTGAACATGTCTGCCCTCGACTTTTTTCCTGGATACCCTTCATCACACCACAATCTCATCACCGCTGTGCCTTTGAGAGAAAAGAAAAAAAAAAAGAAAAAAGCCATTGCCACCGGATTGGCTGCTTGTGGTGGAGCTGTTGCTAAGGGGAGGGTTTCACTCAGTGATGGATGGATCTGGCAGCTGGCGAGGGCCAGTTTGAGAAACATTTATATCAATTTAATATTTCATTAACACTCCACTACCATCATATTCACTGACAAAGCTTTTGTGATCAATATCCTCTGAATAGACAAAATCCTGCAAGTTTATTTTAGATTATGTTCTCTGTGCCATCTGTTCAAGTTTATGGCCTCACCTAAATAAAGTCACTTCTGATGAGTCCATGCACTTTGTTTTTATAACCGTCTCATCTCAAATATTTTAACAATGGCAATAAAACAAAAACGTGATGTGCCGAGGGGTTGGTTAAATCTGATGTCTGACAGAATAGCCACAATTTAATTTGTCTTAAGAAAGCTGTATAAAACCCAGTGTTACCATTAGATCCAGACTTCATTAGGCTCATCATTTCAAATGTCCGTACTGTGTTTGGTCATAACGCGTTTCATTTTGCTGCTGCAAATGGAACTCACTACAAAACTCGCTCAAACTAACAGCTCTCACCTCTCTGAACATGTTCAAACAAAAGCTGCAACAAGTCATAGTTGACTGCTGTACTTGCTGACCAGCCATCACTTCTCTCTTCCATTTTTACAAAGAGCATCCAGTAATCTTCTTGTTTGCAGTGACAAACCAAGCAAAATAAAGTTTCCAATTTTTTATTTCAGTGTAACCGTTTAAATATAAAATTTGAAATATTCAAAGACAGACAAATTAATAGTATCATGAACACTTTGATGAACCATGTAAGCAGTCAGACAATGGGGAGTAAGTGAACAGGGCATGAAAAAGTCAAGGCACACCATGTTACAGTAATACCAAGTGGAACGATTGAAAAACCTCAGCAGGTTTTAGAGCCCTTCAGCTCAGCGTTAAAATTGTATTGGAGAAAGAAAAGAAAAAAAGGGACAGAATAACCAGCATTCAATTTCTCCTACAGTCAGAAACCTTTTATTCACAATCTGGTGACCAATTTATGTTCAAACTTGAAATGAAGACAAAAAGGGAGGGCATACATCTCCATGAACTAGTGCTGGGCTTCATGTGGACTCAGGGGACAGATTCAATAAACCTCGGCCACGCAAAGTGTCCCCCTGCACCGGGAAAGGCAGAGGGACGGGTGCAGGCGTCACTGGCTTCAGGCATGTTTTGGTCAGGGAAGATGTGTCGCTTCTCAGGAGTGAGAGAAGTCGCCTTGGTCAGTTCACTGACCCTTAAGAGCTATCAGAAAGAAATTGGGGGGCCTCAACACATCCCATTGTGCAGGTCAAGCAGTCCAGGGGGTGGTGTGTGGTGGTGGTGGTGGAGGGGGGGGTGGGGGGGGGGGGAATAAAAGACATTTAGTGACTTCTATCTCATGAAGTTTCCGCCTCCAATCTCCCTCTTGTACCTGTTGGTGAGGTGGTCGGCTTGCATTGTGAGCTTGGACAGAACCCCAAACAGTCCTCTGAGGTGATAGTGAAACTGGTTCTCCAGGTCCGTGTTCTCGTCCGGGAGGAGGTCCCCAGTGACCTGCTGCTGCTCCTCCTGCTTCACCGCCATCTCCAGGAAGCTGGCGCCGCTGCTCATTTCCCTCTTCAGCAGGCCCCACTCCATGTCGTTCTTTATGGACTTGAGGAGCAGGTAGTGCTCGTACATGTCCCGCTGCTTGTTGGGACACGGTGGCTCGTGGTTGTTTTTGTTGTTGTTGGGCTCCAGCTCGCCAGCCGCACGCTCTTCCAGCGGCACGTCGCGCAGCAGGCTCGGCACCATGATGGTCTCGTCCATGTTGTTGGCGGCGGCTATGAAGCGGTGCATGACGTTGATGAGGGAGTGCTTGTTGCTGGCGGAGTCCGTGCTGATCTGCATCATCTTGAAGGCTTCAGGGTGGCTTGGTTACGGCAGGTGGTGATATTAAGGCAGAGCTGCTTTGGTGTAAAGGAGGTGGCTGATCTGCAAGAGGAAGTGGGGAAACATGAGGATGAAACAAATAAATTTGCTAAAATGCTGCAGCAAAGAAGACAAATCTATGGCTGATGTACTTTAAAAAAAATAAAAATAAAAAGAGATTTACACATTCACAATGGAGGCAAGGAAATTATTCATAACCCACCACACACGTTAGTGCAGTGAGGCAGGAAATATGATGAAACAGAGGCAGTTTGTGTCTCATCGCAGGGTTTACTGTAGCACCCACCCCTCCCCCCAGCATTTCGTCAAGGCACGTGAATAATCGCCTTCAATTCGCCACATTGAAACAGCCGACTCATTACGACCTTGACTTCCTGATATTAAAGTGTATTCATATGGGCCGTTATTCGCGTCAGAGGGCTTTTTTTTATATATATATATATATATATATATATATATATATATAAAAAAATAAATAAATAAAAAGGATGCAGACTGACCTGAACCACGAGGTAACCGGAGGAAAACCGTTGTGGATGTGCTGGTTGAATAAACCACGTCTTCTCTGGGTCTGCACACCACCCGCCGGGAAGGAAAATGAAAGATTTCCTCAACTGTCTGTCGGATGAACTCAGACTTTATACTAGCCAAGCCGGGTTGGGGTGGAGGATAAACAATACAGACCGCCCTTCCTGCGTTTTTCTACAGAGCCCATTGGGCAGCTTGGCATTAGGCGGACCCTTAATAGCATCTGATCCAAAACGGACCAATCAGACGACAGATCACAGCTGCCAGTCAATTACGTGTGTCCAGGTCCTCCTGTAACCTCTCCTGTGCAGACCGTTTGCAGCCTAAAGGCAATACGGAGTCAAGTTCGCACAGGGAGGCAAGGCGGTATCCGTCGGGCGTATTTTGCTTTGCATTAGAAAAACAATTAATGCCCGTTTAGTATGTGTTGCTCATGTCTCCATTGCCTCTACAACGGCCTTTGTATATTTTCTTACACAGCACTTCCACCTGCTGGTTGGACTTTGTTAAATCACCCCCCGCCCGCATGACACGAATCATGCTTTTTCTTTACAATATTAATCTTTCAATCACAGTATATATATTCACAATACTATTATCGCACTACAATCTTTAATTATACAAAAGGAAGGTTGTTACCTGATAGTTTAAGCTCCACTGTGTCCACCTTCAACATGACATAGTGACTAATCCTCAACACATCATGTTTATCTGCATGTTTGTCAGCAGTGCACAGGTGTATTTAATTAGATTAATTACGGCGTTGCAGCGTCAGAGCATCTTTGAGATGTTTAGTTACACCTCTGATCCTCCTGCTGTGCGGCAAGTCAAACTGGAAACAGTCAGTTCAATAATATAATTTTTCTCAGTTTGAATCCTTTCTCGAGGCTTTTGGGAGAATATTTATCCTTTAAGTTACAGAAAAACTGCAGAGATTAGTGCAAAGTCTAGAAAACAATCTTTTGCAGAAATAGATTTGTTCATATATTTATCTTGTAAATCAACCCTTGAAATTTCTTTTGCGACCCTTTAGTAGATCCCAACAAATTAGTCTTGACTAAGATTTATTTTGTTAACATGTACTGTCATATTAGTTTATTGTCAGAAGCCATGTTAGTTTTGAATACATTTAACTGATTGTAACTTTAAATCAAAGACTAATATTGTGGCATTGAGTCAGAAAACCTGTTTCATAACTTTTACTTGTGGCTTCATACACAGAAATATGCATAATTTCAGTCCAGCTACAGCACCTGGAGAATGTGTGTGTGTGTGTGTATATACAGTATACATCATGAATGACTGGTTTGAGATATCCTGCTCTAGATTAGGATCATCTTCATATATTTTAAAAGTCTGCCATTACCCAAAATATTAAAACTAAGTGAATTAAACAGAGAACGCATTTCTAGATTTCCTCCAAGATTGTCATATTTTCATTAATACACAATATTTAAGAGGAAGTGCCAAACCTCAATCAAAATGAATTCATACCAACGACTCTCGACAAACTGCACATAGGCATCTGAACTATGTATCCTTAAACATTGTGCTGAAGTTACATTAAGTCATATTGAGAAACTAAATTCCTGTTGTATTTTGTCTGGAGTCATGTTCATCTGCCAAAATATTTTTTGCATCTCTTCAAATTAATGTAGCCTCCAGACATCTGTGGGACAGACACACCCAGAGCTGCATGCAGATCTCCGAGCACACGCACTGTTGGAAGATACTAAATTTAATCTTTATTTTTTTTGGTCAAGTATTTCATATGCATCCACAAAAGAATAACAATTTAACACTGAAGACTGTGATATGAAGTTGGCACACATGAATGCCGGTTTTCAACACTACTGGCCCAAGTCGTCAGTGACGCCCACTTTCAAGTCCTTCCTGTGAATCACACAAACGTGATTTCAGGTTGGCAACCTCCTCGTCTATCTCTCAGGCTTATTTTGGTTTCACTCACACAGAAATATACTTAGTGTTGCAAAGACATTTAACATCTGTCTTTTTTTTTTTTTAAGCAGAATTACAAAATAAGGCAGCTGCATTATACAAAGACACAATAAATGGAAATGTTGACAATTGGTCAATTAACTGAAATAAAGTAACACCTACGCTTAATAGAAATCTAATTAAATCTCAGGAGTAACAAACAGTCTCCGAAATGTCCAGGTCCTTTTGAATTCTTCAGACTGCACTCTAGATAACGGCCCCTTCGGGTTTCCTTTCATATTTCTTCCCCATCTGCTCATTTGTCATTGGCGAATAAAAGAGGAAGCAATGAGTGTTTTTCCCTTTCTAAAATAATATCAACTAACACAAACACAATATTAAAATCACAGGAGATTCTTTCAACTCAGTTTGTATCAGGAGCTGCCATCCGAGACCTGCGAAGACACAACGAAAACATGCGAGACAGGTTGTTAGCCACCGGCATGAAGCAGCTAATTTGTATTTGCAGTTGAACATTGGATCCTTAAAAATCACTGTTCACAAATTGTGCCGAGTACAATCTGTACATGATTTAGCCTCTAAGCTAGGAACAGCAATTCAGAACATTTCACTTCCTCAATATTTAATAACTTTGGGGATAACAAATCTCACCTTTGGAAGGTCACCGTTAGACCATCTCATACTGGTTGTTGGTTATGTATCGAGACAAGCAGCAGGACAGGAATATCCCAATGAGCTGAGAGGAAACACATTTAACAAAATATAGATCAATCAAAACAGACACAACTAATAATCTTAAAGGGAAACTACGTGTTTTATCAGTTCACTGTATAACTTAACTGCAGAGTGCTGCAGATACAGCTGTGCATAGGGCGAGACAGGCTATAAATAACAGACTATATTGTGTAAACCATTATTCAAAAGTGAAATCAAAGGTTGTAAATGTTATAGGATTCTGCACGGCAACTATCTGGTTTAACTTTGACCTCCTGCACTGTTTTACAACACAGTGGTTAATTATCATCAACATGTTGCTGTGGCCACGTTTGCTTTCCAAGTCATAAAATCACGGCTGTGAAAAAATTATTCACTCATCAATGAATAATGGACACCTAATTGATGCGATAGTGAGCAGTAAATTGGGATTTTAAATACAGGGCACTACTTTAAATAATGGCGTAGTACTAGTACTGCGACTGAGAGGGTCCCAGTTTTGTTTATTTGTGTGCACGAGAACGTAAGTGACACGATTACAAATTAAAGACTTTAGGACTCACAACAATTTAAGGGTAACACCCCCTTCAAACCCTGCTAGAACCCTCTAATCGCTGTTCAGCAGGTGTTTTTTAGTACGTACTTATGATCATTTTCACCTTTTAGACAGTATGCCATATATAGCAGACATGAAATGTCCCCCACCAGACTCAAACAATGGTCAGTGTTTTAAACAGCCACCAGGACACCCCTAAATCCAGAATTTATTTTTTATGCCTGGTTTCCTGACTGCTCGCATTATTTTATTTACTTATTGGTCAATTTAACAGAGACGGTGCACGATAAATAAACATTTCTGTCATTGTGACAGAAGTAGCCAACGGGTTGATGTTACAAAGTCATCTGCCCAGATGTTGCTCTACTAGACTTCTTTTTCTGCCTGTGTCACTGCATCTTAAATACTTCTACAACCAAAAGCTAGAAAAACAAGATACAATGCTGGAAATAAACAAATGATATGTCCCATTTGTTTTGAGACCAAGCATCTGAAAGAACTTGTGATGTACCTGGAAGAAAGCGATCCCAAAGGAGATCCCTGCGATGATTCCCAGGTTGGACTCCATCACATGGGTCACCCGTGCGAAGCAGCCCTGCAGCAGAAAGACACATTTATGGAGGTTTTTAACGTTTTCTACAAACACAGTTGGACAGTTTTTGAGCCGACGGATTACCCCGATTGTTCCTACGGTGTCGTGATGTGAGGCAGTGAACTCACCACCGTGTACACCTCCGTCCCGGCCTTGGTGAGGTCTTTGAGGGTCTCTGGTTGGCAGTTGGCGCTGTCTTTACAGCAGCTGGTAGGGATGCCATTCTCCTTAAAGTAACTAGTGTCACTCCAGTCGGTGTAATTGTTCACTCCGCAGCAATACAACTATATGGAAATAAAGCCAGCAACAAAATGATTACAGGGATGCAATAAATCTCTTTGAGCGACAGAAAATGGGTCAACATTGATTAGCTTTTTAAAAAATGACTGTAGATGTTTTGGAAAACACATGCAGAGGCGAGAGCGACATGCTACAAGGTTGAAACCGACAGAGAGCAGCACTTCTCTGCTGCCTGTGTGTTCAGTGTTTAGTTTCCCTTTTGAGATATATAACCTAGATTTTATACAGTGAGTAACAAGTCATGTCAGATAAGAGTAACACCATTCGTGTAATGGAAAACAGCCCACTTACGCTACTCTGGATGGCGTCCACTGCAATGCTGCTGCTGCTGCTGCTGCTGTCTGTGCTATTGTAGTTCTTCACAGCGTTCTTGTAGGCAACGCCTAACTTAGCCTTGATCTGGTGAATTCAAAACAAAGATTATATCTTTTAGAGAGCCGATGTGCTCCATTTAAGAAAAACATGTGAGTGTTTTGGACGATTAACTGACCTCATGTCTGAAGATAAAGCCTGAGACACCGGCCACGAGCTCCGCCAGGAACACCAAGGTCAGGAACATGGCATACTGAAGGAAGCAATGCATACGAAACAATTACACAAGGTCACATCGAAAAGGGACCATTTCAGGGAACTGGCAGCACCTCCACTGACCAGTTTGAGCATCCATGGGCTGCCGCGGCATGTAGCGAAGCATCCGAACAGTCCGAAAATAACGATGATGGCTCCAGTCCCGATGAGGACATAAGGCGCATTGGTGCTCTCCTCCGAGGCCAGAGAGAAATAGTCCTCCAGGCTCACCTTCCCCCACACGCCCACAGCTAGCAGGATCACTCCTGTGAACTGAAGGCGACAGCGGGGAGTCAGCTCCGGCATCAAAGAGCCAAAGAGAAACTTGCAGCTTTTTATTATCAAATCTACAGTATTTCGTTTGTTTCTATTAATGATTTTAAAAATGAAACATAACTTAATGTGTAGGAGCTAAATTTGGAAGTGTCTTTAAACTGGAACAAAATAAAATTATTAGATATTCAAATCACTTATTTGTCAAGCAATAATGGCCAAACAGTTACTGGTTTCAGTGTCATACATGAGATTTGATGATTTGTTGTTGTTTCTTTGTCATTTTGAACTGTTAAAAATAAGACATATTAACATGTCATCTTGGGTTCTGGGAACTTCTGATGGACATTTTCACAATATTCTGACATTTTAGAGACCAAACGATCATATAAATAAATCCAGAAAATATTTGTAGTTGCAGCCTAAATTGAAATCCAACCCTACACTACACGAACACTATGATAATACTCCAATATACCAGTGATCTGCACTGAATCTGGACAATATCAGGAATACTTTTAAATAAGAACCATGCTGGGGTGAATAACCCTATTTCCCTCATTGATTTCTTTCTTTAAATCGGTTCTCAGTGGAGGAAATGCAGGTGAAGAGAAGCATTATAGGGGGATGTTGAAGCTCTGACTCACATTGTTTATCAAGTAAAAATGTAGCCTCTAATATTGTTCACAATCATCATCAATTTGATAAAACGACCTTGTGTCAGTCTTAAAAAACACGATTCAGATGCAGCAGATTATGCATCTACAAATTACCGGTCCACATTGGAGTAAAAACACACCTGGGATACCCCGCTCGCCTCAGCCGGAGGTTTTATCATCTCAGTATCTTTTGACTGCCCACACAAGTCATTAGCTAGAGGTGAGGCATCAGCTCAACCAGCCAAGAGCCATAAATTGCTCGATAAAAGCACTGACCTGGACTTTGTGTTCGCAGCCTGAGACGCTGTTTGCTGAGTACAAAGATGAACGAGGGGGAAGACGTGTCCCCTCTCTCTCTCTCTCTCTCTCTCTTTTCCAGACAAGCTTACGTTTAGATTTGTCTTACATGTAATTACGGCTGCAACTAGCAGTTACTTTCATTGGCAACTATTCCGACGGTTATCGTCTCATTTAATCATTTGGTTAAGAAACAATTAGTCGATCGACAGAAAATCTATCGGCAACTATATTCTGTAATTTTTCAGGTAGAAACACCAAACATTCTCTTGTCTTCTCAAATAGGAAGATTTGCATCTTTTCTTTGTCTTACGTGACAAGAAATCTGAATATATTTGGGTTTTAGACTGTTGGCCTATTAGGGAAAAAAAGTTGACGCTAATGCTCCAACTATTTAATCAACTCCATTTGATTGCGAGCCTATCATAGTTTTTAAGTTAGTGCGCAGTACTGTAAATCAAATGTACATTAAGCCTTCCTACAAACAACCTCACATTAACGTAAAAGCAGAAACTGTTGTGAAATGTGCCTACATGAAAGCATACAGTTTCCAATAATAACAACTTTACAAACTTTCATTAAAAAAATAGTTGAATTTCACTTTTATTTAATGGAAAGTCCTATTTTCCCTAAAATGTGTACCAAATGCACGTCATATTATGGACCAAGTGATTAAATAAAGAAAATAAATACGGCCTAAACAGTGACAATTAGTGTTGGTTGTCACTATCATTAACTCTTTACAGGAAATGAAGCAGCTGGAAAATAAAGTTACATAATCAGCTACATGTTCTGTCCATCGATTAATGGACTTTTATTGCAATTTATTAACATTTAATCAAGTTGGTGAAAAGAACAACAATAAAAAGTGTTCAATCTAACCTCCACTTAATAACATCACGTCTAATAAACAAAGTTACACCCCGGTTTGTACGTCAGGTGCGACGTTTTTAACGTCGATAAAATCTGACCGAACAACGCCAACGCGACACTGTCAACAAGTGGCTTCTTTGTGTCAACAGAGACGCAGCTCGCCTCAAACTCAACACATTTAAAACTCCGTGTGCGTGAGTGTGGGCGAGTGTGTGTGGCCCGTTCGTGATTGCAGGAGTTAGGTTCGATCGCCTCGTTGGCAGCGCAAGCCGCGGCTTTGAGCCCATTGTTGCTCCTCGAGCTCCTCGAGCTGCTCGAGCTCCTCGAGCTCCTCGAGCTCGCGCGCCCCCGCCCCCCACTAGCTACGTGCAGCTCACCCAGAATATGAGGCTGTAGGAGATGAGGAAGGTCTTCAGGCAGGTGATCACCGGCTTCGTCTGAAGCCGTCGGGACGGCGGCGACATGGTTGCGTTTTTACTTTCAACGAGAGAAGAAGAAAAAGGGAGAGAGAAAAGTTGACTTCACACCGCCCTGGAGGGGAGACGAGGAAAAAAACTTCGGGGAGAGAGAGAGTGCGCGAGAGGGGAAGTGTCGTCACTAACCCAGACCCACTTTCCTGATGGGAAAAATGGCTTCAAACAAGCCAGAGTCGAGTCAGCGGTCACACGTATGTTACATATCTTCGTCAAGGACACATTTCACAATAAAGCGACAAGGCACTGCTTTAAAAAGAGACGGTAAACTCTTCCAATGTTGTACGCACACAATACGTGTATGGTTTATGGATGAGTGTGAGGTTTTATCTGCAAAACTGTCCAATTGAATGGTCATGTAAAGTTAAAATGGTCAATCCAAATAATGACATAATGTTTACATTGAAATCTCATAGTTTTTTTTAATGAAAGGGTCAACTATTTTAACTCATGATCTTGTAAATTTGGCTTAATAAATGTAATATTAGTATAGTTGAATTATGATATAGTAATTAATAATAGATGTTCTCTACTAGCCTTTAATTTGAAATAAGTTGACTTTCTCCTCATATCTGCCAAGCTGGAACAAGCAACCTTCCATTATAGTTTCACAATTCATTTAAATCAACAGTATGATACGCGTTGTCAAAATCATGAGAAGCCTTATTATATCATATACATTTTAATGGCGAGGAAAATAAGTTGACTTGCCGTCAAATCATTTTGCATTTGGCTTATGTGATCGTTTTGCTAAATCAAAGTCAAACTATGATATAGTAAATGATGTGGCTCACTACTAGCTCAATATTTTTGACTTTCTAGCTTGTATTGTGGCTTTAAATGTGACAGTAAACTAATTGATTGAACCTTCTTGACCAAAATGATGACAAAGTAAGGTTTAATAATGTTGATGTTTTTTTTAATGTCGTTTTTAATCTAGAAATAATCCCTTTTAGCCACACATTCAGATTTTGTCATTGTTTATTGTTTTAGCCAAATGAATGATTTTATTTTGAGGGCAGTAGCGTTATTTCCGGTATGGTGCTGTCTGACTTCATAATAAAATGCATTATTCCTCTGGTGATGTGTCACAGTGGAATGGGCTAAATTACATCAGCTCGTCAGGTAAATACAATTATCATAACACAGAGCTCATAAAATAAACACGAATAAATACTTTATTTCTATTACAGCATTATATATGTTAGGCTTCCTGTGGGACAAATTCAAACTAAATGAGACTTTGAAATTACTACATTAAATCGTGGAAATGGACGTTATATATATTTCAACAAACCTGTGGGATCTAATAAGTATTATGTGTATTTTCTGTTTTCATGTATTTGACGCACTTTGTATATTCTTTTTTAAAACTACAATACATACATGAAGGATAATATACATTAGTATTACTCTCAAAGCAAAGTTACCATTAGGAATGACTGAGGATGGGGATTATACGAGTAGTCTATATTAATAATTATATATATATATATATATCCACGTGTGGGTTTGAACCTTTACTTTCTGGTTTGATGGGATGTTGGAGAGGCGGGGTTTAAGAAAGTGGCTCAAACATCATGTTTACAATGCAGCGATTGGAGGAAACACAGGAGATGCAACAGCGCCACCAAGCGGCGTTTGACTGTGATGATGAACCAGAAGGATCCTTTTCAAAAGCAGCGGAGACTCTGGTGTGACGGGAGCGCTTATTGTCCTCAGCGGGAATGATTATAAAAAGTTAAGTTGTTTAGAAAGTCATTTGGTAAACCAACTGTAAACTTTCTCTGGAGTATAACTTTGTACTTTTTTTCGGATGGACTTTGGGATCTGAACCAACCTGCGAAAGAAAAGTGTCGTCATGATTTTCAACTGCTTTGTTGCTGCGTTCATTTTATACTTCACAGGTAAGTCCAACAAATAAGGAAGCACACTTTCTTTAGTAAAATTATCATTTAATAAAAAAATTTAAAATTATCTAAAAAGTAAAATAATAATAATAATCCTATTACGATTGCTGACTAAAGTCATGTAAACATAGAAATCCTCTCAAATCCCTGGAGTAGGGGAATGCCTTCAGTTCAACAGTAATAACAACTGTATTAGATGCAGATGTGCTGAATGTTTGTGGCCATTGGAAGAATGCAAATGGAGGCCAATCCTCCCTTCAGGAATTAAGAGCTGAAGTGATGCAGCAGAATCCAGTCAAAATTAATTTACATTGAGCTTGTAGTTGAGCTGCCTGCCACTTCAGGAAACCCACTGCTTTGCTGACCAGGCAGTTTAATTACAGCTCGGCTCCAATCACTGCCAGTTAATTACTGAGGAGTCCTCCCTCTAGGCCGAGTGTGCAGAAGCCTCCATTTAATCCTGCAGAGAGAAAAGCGTGACCTCAGATCCACGCAGAAGCTCAGATGATAAAACTGAGTGATTGAAAGGTTGCTGCTTTGTCATTAGAGATACATGAGTCCTTTGTAACTCAAACAGGCAACATTAGTCAAACCTTCCTCTGACGTGACTCATTGCTGCTTCATGGACTCACTCACTCAAGTATTCAGACCCTTGAGTAAAAGTACCAGTACAACAATGTAGAGATATTGCATCACAAGTAAAAGTCCCGTATTTAAAATCATATGCAAGTTCCTTCAAGTTCTCAGAAAATTGGCCCCTGTGACTGATATTAACAGGTATTATATGTAAATACCAATGCCTCAATATAAGCAGCCATTTTTAACTACTTTATATACAGTTTGGTAGTGTTGCTCAGTGGTTCTCAACCTGTGGGTCGGCCCTTTCAATCGCTCACCAGATAAATCAGAGGAGTTGTAATGGAGTAAGAAAGAAGGAAAAACTTCTGCTACTAAAATTTTAATTCACCAGGCCGAAGTCAGACATATTAAACCTCTTCTTCCGTTTTCACCCCGAGCAGAAGGCAGACAAGGCTGTAGTGCAGAGAGCTTTCTTTTTTGTAAAGATGGCACAAACAGAAAATGGCTATCATACAGTCAAGACAAAGAAGCCCTCTTCTGCTCCCTTTGTCTGGCTTTTGCTAATCCCAGAGAAAGCAGCTCTTTCATCACTGGCATGTCCAACCTCACACTCCAGAGAGATGAAGAGCATGAGAAGAGCCACCTACACAGAGGTTGCGCTGAGGCATATTTCCTCAGATCCTCAAGAAGCACAATCCAGGACCTTCTCATGGGACCTCAGATGTCGCTTCATAGAGAACAAGTCCGCAGGAGGCGACAAGTGTTGGAGCGCATTATAGATGAAGCTCATTGGCAAAAGAGGTTTGAGCTACAGAGGCAAGCAGGGAGAGGCAGCATACACACTTGATGATGACGCCATTGACCATGGTAACTTTTTGGAAATTATAGTTTTATTGGGAAAATATGACGTCTGTCTCAAGGAACACCTCACTCTCTGCATCGAAAAGAGCAAGCAGATAGACCAGTCTGGTTCAAGAGGCGGTAGAGGCGCCCTTGTCACTCTCCTATCCAAAACGACCATCGACTACATCATCACCACCATTCAACGCCTAATGAAAACTACCAGCGCTGCTGAAGTCCAGGTATCTGTAATGTACTCGGTCCAGATCGACTCCACAGAGGACATCACAGCCCACGATCAGTGCTCTGTTGCCATGCGGTATGTGAGCGACTAGTTGCTGTGATCAGATGTGAGGCATCCACTGGACAGTACTTTGCCCAACTTGTGAATGACGTGCTGGAGACCATGGATCTGGATGTGAAGCGGTGTATTGGAAATTCCACTGATGGGGCCTACAATATGCAAGGCCAATATAAAGGCTTCTCTGCACTGCTCTCCGAAAAGTGTCCGACTCAAATCCATGTGTGGTGCTATTCACACATCCTGAACCTTGTGCTGTCGGACACAGCACAGTGTGTACTAGCAAGTGGCTCTCTTTTTTCCCCGATGAACAACATCGCTGTCTTCTTCAGAGAGTCCTACCAGAGGATGAATATCTGGGAGGAGGAGAGCAAAGACCCAAGACGCAGACGTCTCACCTCGATAGGAGAAACGTGCTGGTGGTCCAAAGATGCAGCTGTGACGTGGTGTTTGGCTCTTTTGGAAAGCCAGACGGGGCCCTGTATGTTGATGTGCTCCACACCCTCTCAGCCATTCAAGATGGAGAGAGCATCAATGCCACGGCACAAGTCAATGCACAGGGATACATGGGCCAGCTTCTGAAGTATGAGACTATACTTACAGCTAAGATCTTCCTGCAAATTCTCCAGGTCACGTCACCAAATATACCTCTAAATACCTTCAGATAAGTGGAATGGACATCCTGACAGCTCATCAGATGGTTGCAGCTGCAGAAGCAGAGCTGAAGGATATAACCAGAGATTTCCAGAGTGTCAAGACAGTGGCAGACACATTTGTCCAGTGGGAACAACAATCAACTACAGGAGCAGAGTGAGAAGACTGAGCTGGAGGTGGAGACCACTCTGCCACAGAAACGGGGAAGAAGGAAGAAATCCATGCCTGGAGAGATGTCCCGAGATGAGGCTGCGACTGATGCCGAAACATCATTCAAGATTGAGGTCCACAATCGAATCATGGACACAGTCGCAGGAAGCATGCAACAGCGTTTCCTCAAGAGTGGTACTTTGTATGCTGATCTGGCACTTCTGGACCCGAAAAACTTCAGCCAGGTAACATCTTACGGCGATAGTTTCCCAAAGGCAGCACTCCAAGAGTTGCGCAAGTGTTTGCTGCCATTTGATGACAGAGCAACAATGGCAGAGTTACAAAGCGAGCTCAAAAGTCTGGCACGACAGTGGGATAGGCTGAAGGCATCAGTATGTGAGGAGTACACAACCAAGACAACAGAACCCGGGCCGGAGGACACTGAAGATGAGGCAGAGATGGTTTACAAAAAGTGCTCATCTTGCAAGGACTGTCCAATCCGTTGCTACCGAGTTCTGAAGCAGTACAGCCCCCTGACAGATGGATACCACATCATAGGCCTTGCATACAGGTTCCTGCTCACCCTCTCTGTCACACAGGTAGCATGCGAGCAAAGCTTTTCAACGCTGAAATATATCAAAAACAGGCTCAGGAGCTCACTCTCTCGACAGCACCTGGAGGCTTTTATGTTGATGGAGAGTCAGACAGATGTTTTGCAGATGCTGGACAGTGAGAACATCATAGAAGGTGTTGCAGAAAAGAGTGAGCTGCTGCAAAAACTACTCCTGTAGTGAGGTAATAATAACACATGAGTATACGGATATTGTTTTTTATTACCATGTGACTATAATGCACCTGGGCCGGCAGAGTTAGTTTAGGTTCCGTTTGTTAACTTATTGTTTTGTTATGCACCTTCAACACCCCTACACACACACACACACAGACACAAGCACACACCCAGCATGCAACACTACTGATACCACTGATGTTCACGCCCCATCGTATGGTCTGTTCTGTTCATTTCTACAATATAGTTCATACTAATTCTACCCTCCGATTCCAGTTTCTTTATTATGTGGTCTTTCTCTGCTGACATTCATTCTTCAAGGCTCTGTAGTTATACGTATAACCATCTGATACTAGCCCAGAGTTAAGCATATTCATCTGGCAAACTATACCGTGGAGTGTTACAATAGCCACTATCATTGTATTCCATGTGTCCATCCAGGCAAATTGGTGGATCCATTAAAAAAATGTAAATGATGTAATTTCTTTGTAATCATCCAAAATAATGTTAAGTGTATGGGTATTTTTCCAAGTAGGCCACTGACTGGTCGATACGTGCGATGCATTGAGTGGGCAACGCGCCGTGTATTGAGTGGGCCGGTCTGACAGTAACTCCCGAGCCACTTTTTCTGCCCTGCCAGCAGCGTTCACCATAAGACTGATGAGCTTCTCTTGTTTATTTGCTCTGACTAATTTTCTGTAAGGGGGACTTGGGAAACATTAGTCTGGGGAAGTGTTACTGGGTGGAACATCGGGCTCATTATGAGAAAAAACGCTGACAGTAGCTTTAATTTGCACATCGCTGGAACAATCTGAAGCAGCTTTCAGAGAAGAGCGAGGGGAAGTTGAATGTGATCCATCGTTATTATTATTAGAAACTGTGTTCAAAACTCTGTTTGTTTGAGAGCCATAAAACAGAAGGGTTGAGCTGCAGCAAAGGAAGCAGCACAGGAAGTGCCCGGAGATGGGGGTGGGGGTTAACAGCCTGGAAAGTTTGGCACTCAGCTCTAAACATGTAGTAATTTTTTGTGGATTTCAAATAGATTATGTGCCTGAACCACAACTGCTGAGAGAGGAATATGACAGTGAAAATGATTTATTGTGCAGAAAGACACCATTTTGAATAAAGGCCACAGTTTCCTACAGTTGGCAACGCATGCCTTCCACTTATTAAATAAAAAGAGATGAGTAAGAGGGAAAAGATCCAAGTGAGTAATGAAAACATGCTGGGGGGGGGGGCATAATTTGTGGTGAATGTTATTGCCGATCCAACAGGCCAGAAAACACTTGAATATATTGTCTAACATGCTTTCTCTGCAACAAAAAATCAACGTTAATTATTGTCCCGTTTCTGTTAGCATCACTGATTGCAAATCCAGGTGTCTATGAACTGGAAAGTTATTGAGCTTGTGTTAAAGGAAACCTGAAAAGAAGTTATGGAAAAGAGATTGTGGGGGGAGAATCATGGTCCCATAAGAAATGCTAATGGTTTGTCTGATGTTTGTTTTTTCAGCTGGCTCTGGGACCACAGCGTACGACGGCTACAATGACTTTGTAGAAGAAGACAACGCTCCTCAGCTAGACTACAAAGGTGCGTATGAAAAAAACCACTACGCACTCTGACTGCTGTCTCCTACCACATATCCTTTTTCCATGAATCATAAGACTCTTCAGTACCATTAGTGATACATACAGATCTGTATTATACTCTTTCAACACAGACCCACAATGGTGTCATTCTCCGGGTTTGACCAATGGGGAGGTGACCTGCCACTCTCCTCGCGGCGCGGCCTACAGGAGCACGCTGGGCACCCGCTGCGAGATGAGCTGCGACCGAGGATACCGACTGCTGGGGAAGAGCTCAATTCACTGCCTCGCCAACAGACGCTGGTCTGGCACTGCTTACTGCCGCAGTATGTGAAAGTTGAGACTTTAAATACATATACGAGGAGGAATCTGGTGACATTCTACTTTTTCCTTATTCAAAACACACCATTGCGCTGGCTCATTTGTTCCTTGATTACTGTAAACGTGGTCCACACCATCCTGCTGTTGTCAACTGTGCACAGAATGTTTGAATTGCATTTGCTAAGGCCTGCGGTGCCCAGCTTTTTTTTATTCTTCAAAGAATAATTCATGGCACACTTTTAAAGGTTCAAGTCTTCAGTTGGAATGCATTGGGAGGTTCAGAGCAACAGGAAGACTTGTGAATTTGAATAGTATTAAGAGACGAACAAACACATTGTTGGTTTTGGTCTTTCACCAACAAAAAAATACAAATAGACTACCACCAGCTTCCTCATTTAAGATAAACTGTACATCGGATATATGTTTGTGTCTCAACATACTTTGTTCCTTCAGAGATGCGTTGCCATGTGCTGCACCTCATTCCACACGGCAGCTACACCTGCAGCCAAGGCTTCATGGTGGACTCCAGGTGCGACTTCACCTGCGACACCGGCTACCGCATCGAGGGGGAACACTCACGCACCTGTCAGCGCAGCAGCTCGTGGAGCGGAACGCAGCCAATTTGTGACGGTACATATCAAGGTCTTATTCTTGCAGATTCATGAAGCTAACCGGAGGTTCAAACTCAAACGTCTCTGTTGAACGGTCAACTAAAGGGTTAACTCACTGCTGTGAAATGAACCTGAAGTCATCTGTATTGCTGTCTAGTTTTTCATTATTTTTTCACAAGTCTCAAAGTCACACACAACATTTCCTGCTCCTCTGGTTTTTGGACTGAATCCAGAAATGTGGTCTGCTGCCTCCCAGTCTTCATATTGGGCTCTACATGACTGCTACAGTAAGATGCACTTCCTCCCTGCAAAATCTCTGTTTATTTCAGATACTGATCCCCCAAAGATCAAGTGTCCTCCGTCCAGACTCAAGGTCGCCGAGCCTGGAAAACTCACCGCGATGGTGACCTGGGACCTCCCCGCTGCTACAGACACTGCTGATAAATCACTCAAGTATGTCGCTCCTTTCCTCGGCTCCTCTTTCCTGCTCACTTTAAAATGCAACTAAACAGCCAGCCTTCACTGCACTGTCTCTCTGCAGCGTGATTTTGGTCGGCCAGGAGCCAGGCACCGACTTTAAAGAGGGAGCCAACATTATCCGATACAAAGTGTACGACCAAGCCAGAAACAAAGCGGCCTGCAAGTTCATTGTACGTGTTGAGGGTAAGTTGACCTACGATATCTGTTTTAATACACATCAACACAGCATTATAACTTGGCTCACACACTGGATTTCTTGTTTGCATCATGTCCCCCTCCCAGTGAGAAGATGTCCAGATCTACCTCCACCTCTGCACGGCTACCTCACATGCTCCTCTGATGGGAGTAACTATGGTGCAACATGTGAATACCACTGTGACGGAGGATATGAACGGAGGGGCGCGTCTAGTCGTGTCTGCCAGTTCAACCGCAGCTGGGCAGGAGCCCCCGCCGAGTGCGTTGGTGAGTCTGCATGCAGATTCCAATCATGCTCATGAATTTGCAGCATGAACACAATAGTACACACGTGTGAGGTATCGATGTAGGACGCAATGGTGACTTTGTGTGTTTGTAGCAATGGAGATTAAATCCGACGTGAAGACAGTCTCCGCTCTCCTGGACCAGTTCCATGAAAAGAGGAGGCTGCTGATCATGTCTGCGCCCAACATATCTGACCCGGACTACCAGCTGCAGAACATCATGATACAAGTGAGGAAAAAGCTTTGCTTCACATGAAATCCCTAAAATGATAGGAAGTTTGAAATAAATCTCAAAATGTGTTCCTTGTTTTCTTTTGTTTCAACCAGAAATCAGACTGTGGATTAGACCTGCGGCATGTAACCGTCATCGAGCTCCTGGGCTCCCCGCCTCGAGAGACGGGTCGCATTAAAGAAAGTCTGCTCAGCTCTGAAGTCATCGAGGGGTTGAGGTAAAAGTTAGACAGCTCATCACTTGGCCTAGTTATTCAGCAGTTGTGTGGATCATCCTGTGTGTGTGTGTGTGTGTGTGTATGTGTGTGTGTGTGTCTTCTTTATATAACTCCCATTCTCATTAACAGTACGGGGTTGTTTCTCCTCAATCTCTTTAAATGTCAGGAGCCTCCCAATAAAAAGCAATCCTCTGTGGAAAAAATCCATTTGAAGGATTAACAATATTAAAAATAGCAACAGAATAATTTCAGGGTAGCAGTAATGGGATTTTGACGAGACTGACAGAACATCAATAGTAAACACCTGGCTTTGGTTCGCATGAGAATCAATGAGTGAGGGCTTTTTTGAAAGTCCACATGTTGCACAAACACAGGCATGTAGTTTATATTAGAAAGATATATATTTTTTTCCACCAGCTGTAATTGAGTAAGTGGTGCTGCTCACTTTTTCCAGACTGGAAAATCTCTTCAGTCTCTCCACTGACACATAAATCCCATATGTGGCCCATTGAGGTACATTTCTTGAGTGTAATGCAATGCACTCTGGGAAATGCAGACAATTATACCTCGCTTAGGTAGTAGAAGTAAAGGGAATTGAGTACATCTGATCAATACTCTTTAGGGCTAAAGGAGATACAATTGAGATTAAATGTGCACTTATGTATATAGTAATGTTGGTAATGCATCACCAAACTCTATATTATTTCATAACATATTTTCTTCAGATCTACAGACACCTTTTAGCATCTTTCAGCTAATTGTTTCAGGGTTTAAAGCTGACCACTTTCGGAGTAACATTATCTTTCACTTGCAGTTTGTGGCCACCTGGTGAATTTTAGTACAAGCATCACTCTTCTTCTAGCTCGGTTATGGTCTCCACCAACTCATGAGGGAAATATCCGTCTCTCTGGCTGCAAAGCGCTTCACTGTGTTCACCGGCTGGATGCTAACTGTGTCTGTCAGCTGTTACTGAGCAGGTATCACATGTTGGTGTACCAGAGCTTTTTTGCGAGAAACAGCTGCTGCCAAAAACACCACGAGAGTGAAAGTTAACTAAAACAGTAAAGCTGATGAACAGAAAACCCAAACATTGGAGGTGAAAGAAATTGCAAAGCTCCAGCTGAGGGAAACTGTGCGTGATAATCCTCTGTGGATCAGCCACTACTAGCACCCCGCTAAATCTTTATTTTAAACATTAATTATAGCAGCTGGAATAATATCAAAGTATGAGATGAGTGTTCCTTTAATAATCCAATGCGTGTCTCTCTGCAGACAAGTGTTCAGAATCTCCAGATTCTACTTCAGCATGTTGCTGCTGGACGAGCTCGGACTGGACCGAGAACGCTTCATCACCCCGATGGCGTCGGATGAGCTGTTCTCCTACATCGATAGCTTCCTGCTGGATGAAGAGCAGCGAGAGAGACTGGAGCTCCACAGGGACTTCTGTGACTAATTCAATAAACCTTTACGGTTGCCACAGCGATAAAATCAGCTTTACTAAGCCACAAGATGAGGAAGGAGGACACACAACCAGATGCCAGGTCCAGAGGGACATTAGGGAGGGAAAAAGAGGACAAGAGCGCAGTTCCTCATGTTAACACTGAAGTTCTAGCACTGTTTTCACTCTCAAACAATCCAGAAAATAGACATCACAGCTGCAGAGAGTAAAACACACCATTAAAAAACAAAAACTGTTGAACCATAGAATTAGGTTGGATACATGGCGTGTATTAGTATTTTTGTCAAAGAGCCCTTGTTCTGATCTGATATTTAATGAGAATAATCACTTCAACTACTGAGGAACTCCAGTGGACAGATTGTTTTTAAATCCAGCTGGTATGGACGCTCAAGCAGTCTTTGGGTTTAGGGATTTTTTTATTGGGTGAACAGAATATTCAATATTCAACACGACTGATCACAGAGTTAAATGTTAAAAATAGACACATTTTATCAATTAAAATAAGGCTTTTCAACTAATATAAACACAAGTTATTGCACAAATTACTTGGATAAAATACCAGAAATGTGGTATAATGCCAGGTTAAAATAAATTGTTTTCCTGTTTAATTCTGTACAATTATATGGAAAAAGGTGAATCATTACAACACTTTCTGTGCATGCATTAAAAAAAAAGTTGCAATAATATATACAGCCTGAATCTTTAAAAAAAAAAAAAAAAATGACTGTGCAAGTGCTCTTAAAATGAATCCAAAGTTTAGTGTTTAGATGTTTTGGCAGATTTCCAACAGTTACACCAGTCCACAGTTGGAGGGACGCTGATAGAGACAACCCCCATACAGGGAGGCAGATGTTCAGCCGGCCAGTGAGCTGTGTGTCTGCTTACAGTCGACCAGTGTGGAGGTATAATATAATAATCCAATCTCATATTTGTCACAGACCCCCACAGCTTCTCCTCTTCAGTTTCTGGTTTCTATGTCCTCATTTGCCGGTCACCATCGTCGAGCGCAGTGGAAGAGTGCCCTCTGCCCACGAGTCCGGGTACTGCATCATCTTCTCCCACAGACTGACTTCCTCTCCAACGGAGTCCATTTCCACCTCCACTTTTCCGGATTTTACAGTGCCTGCGGGAGCAAAGATTACATGAATGTGAAATGAAGTGCGGAGTCTTTTTACTATTAATGACTGCAAATTATTTATACACTTGGGAAAACACATGGAAGCCTTGAAGTTGCTTCAACAACAAAAAAGGTTGATAACGCTTTGTCAATGAAACTATTTAAACTAGAAAAGGGAAGACAGGGTATTTATTTCTCTTATTATGAATGTTAATAACATGTTCCTTCCCTCCAGTTTTACACCTGCGTCTAGAGGCGGCAAGAGTGCAACACACACAAAAAAGGTACCACAATCAAACAATTACTTCTAAAAAAAAAGAAAAGGTTGAAGAAGTATAAATCAGGGTGAACCAAGGCCAAAACAATAAACAAAAGAATCTACTTCCTCAAAAAACGTTGTGAACTAGACAAGCAAAAGGACATCAATTAAATGGTCACCTTTACAAATGCGTTGACATTTACAGAAGGTGATTTATAACACAAGTTAACACAAAAAGGAGAAATAAGAGACATATCCGATTAATTCTCACAAAAGCACTTCTCACGCGTAACCCCTGAAAGCCGAATGGGAAAAGAATAAAGTACTTATTCTCATATTTATTGAATTCTATATTTTTACCTTTTCCGGAGCCGAGACGAAGTCCTCCCAGAAATTCGTTGCTCGACAAGGCCTCTCTGTCCCACACCGTCAGCTCCAGACACATCTCCCCCAGCTGCTCCAGAGCCAGCTCCTTGTACACAAACGTGTGGTCGTATTGGGGGTCCAGATTCTTCTTCACAACTGGAGTCTTCCTTTTTGTGGTCTTTGCCTTAGTTGGGAACAAGTATCTGCAGAACCACAAACACGTTAGGTCTTAAAAAAAACAGAAATGCAGAATGTCATTTTAAGACTGCAGAGTTCATCACTAACCCCTTTACGAAGCTATCCAAGGTGCCTCCTGGTTTCATTGGAATCAACTTATTGGCCCCTTTAATAAGGACATGCAGTTCCCCCCCTTCAATCACCGCCTTTTTGTCTGAGGAGAAAATGGACACTCTTAGAAAATGAAGGCAAAGTGTATCAAACACCAGTCAGAGTTTCTTATCATTGTCTTACCTTTGTTTTTCTCGGTTATTGGATTTTTAGGTGTGACATACTTCAAGGAGATCACCAACTCTCCTTTGTCCTGAGCAAACGGTGACGCAGGCCCACCAGCAGCAGCAGCAGAAGCTGACTGTTTAAAAAGAGTATTTAGTATGAAACCAGGTCAACACATACCGACGATCAGGCCTCAGGCATAAAATGTAAATATTTGTGCACGGAAGGAAAATAGCAAACCATACTTACAAAAGGATTCTTAGAAATAAGGTTATTACTTTTTCCAAGGATCTTAGTATTTTATCAGGTTACCCTTAAAGTCCTCTTTTACCTATGTCCATGTTCCTTTCATCTTCCACAATTCTCCTTATTTGGAGCACTTTTTGTTCTCTCGTGCCCATTTGTTGCCGTTTTTGACTAATATTTTACGCGTGGGTCCCCTTTTTGTTTGATGTCGTGCACAGTCGCACGCAGGTATAAGTGGTTCACACACTTTCAAGGTGATGTGCTATGAAACACAGCAACACTGCTGGCAAGTTAACACGTATGCAAACAACGTCGCCTTTAAACCTTTAAGAAAATAAAAAACGTTGCACACATTTTATGAGGAAGGAAATTAATTCAACACAAAGGATTAACAAACTCCGTTAAGTCTTTTTCCTTGAGGTGTTTACCATTCGTTAAATCCATCCACAAGAGGAGTTCCTAACCTCTATTGGACTCCTCGTTAGTAAACATAACATGGTACATTCATGTCTACGAACAAAAAGTCCTGAAGCGTCTTTCGTCCGCTAAGAAAGGATTTTTGTGATGAAGGAAAGGTATTCAGAGAGACCTCGCCCAATCACATAATGCGATTGGGCGAGCAACACTGAATGTAAACATCAAACTTCACAGGGCACCTTTAACAAAGAGGCCGCCATAGTATGCTAAAGAAAACAACATCCAGTTATCTTGATCTACCTTCCCCAAGAGAGTCATGCGGTCCGTGTACGGGGTGTCGAGGTCTCGGGTGTCCAGAGGGACCTCTACCTCGCCGAGGAAGGCGTTGTGGCTGAAGCGACCATAATGCCAGACTGATATCAAGACGGAGCGGGTGAACAGCTGAGTGCGGCTGATGGAGTACTGGTAGTGGGAGATGAGGAGGAGAAGAAGACACGATTGATCAAAGGCCCATCTCAATACTGAAACCTTATATAACTTTAATGCTCTAGTGCTGAGGGAGTTTTAAATAAATCATAGATCACAGATTAAAGCAGAGGATGAATTCTGATCCGATCGGAAGTGGCATTAACCTTCTTAAAAATCGAAATAATTGCCTTCTTCCTTTTTCAAAAGAGCAAATCTAAAGTTACAGTCCTTTTGCAGAAATTGTTTCATCCAGCTGCTTCCCTTTCAGCAGTTTTGTTTGTCATTGTATTCAAGCAGACTACATTGGACAAAAATCAATATTTGACAACAGCTATTCTAATCTTTAATGTCAATATCAATCTTATGGTCTCTGTAGGTGTGGTCATTATGTACTGCAAGGTCACTAATCAGGGAGTGTCATTAAGTCAACAGCACAAGGTCAACAGTCGCAGTGCACGTTATAAAGCATCACCTTCAGGGTTTCTTTGTAGACGGGGTTGACCGTGTTTCTCTTGATGCTGGTCTTCTTTTTGCTCAGGCGAGTTTTGTCAGGGAGCAGATAACATTTGACATATCTGAAAGACAAAAACAGAACAAACAGCGTTACTCCCGGACGCGACTGCGGGCTCTTTTGCAGTATTTCCTGACTAAATGAGATGAAAACTTCTGTGGACATTCAATTTCCTGTGAAGCTCAAGTAATCAAATTTCAAAAGGCTTTTGTAAACACGACAACTTCTTATCTGCACTGATCAAAGACTGAGGCTTGCGTGTGCGTGCAGTAAAACCATGTGTCCACAGCCACAATCTGCACTCAGAAAGCCAAAGTTTGAACAAACTGTGCTTCAAATGATGCATTTCACCTCGTGGAGCTCCACATTACAGCTTCAATTGGAGAAAGAGGCAGATTTGATTATTTACGGGTTGGAAAGCTGCTTGGCGGCGTTGCCGTAGGCCAGCCCCTGGCACTCCTTGATGAAGACGTGGAGGCTCTGGGTGTGTTCGTCGTAGCAGAGGGAGAAGACGAGGTCTCCGCTCACCTCCACACTGTCAAAGTCTCCCGCTTCACTGTAAATGCTCATTGTGCTGCCCAGTGTACTCTGGAGAAACATAGACACCAGACCTAAATAGATCAACTCCTGTGTTGGTTCCAAGTGGTATTAATACAAAATATGAACATTAAGATAATGCGTGGATAGACATGCTCTACAGGTTTTATGTTGCAGATCACAGTTAAAAACAAATATATTGAAATAATGAACACACGCACGCACGCAGACGCTGGAGGGTTAACCCTGTAAGACCCCTGGTTGTAATATTACAACGTCACTTTTATCTCTCCAAAAAACACATTTGCAAAAACGTTTTTTGGGGAAAGACCATATTTACATAGTCAATGGGTCCTATTGTCTTGCCTTGCAATGCTATTGGATCGTAAATGTGTATATAGGTCTGGCCATAAGGCCATGAACTCACTCTACGTGCAAACTTTCCTGGAAGCACATCTCCTTGTTTCATTCAACTGGATATATCAACATTGAAGTAAGTAAATTCCATGAAATATTTTTTGGGGTGATTGTTAGAATATGTAGTTCATGTAAATACTAAGTTATTGTGGCATTAATGCATCACATTAGATTTTTAGCTTGTTATGTCATTGTTGTAATTTTACAACGTTGGGTGAAAATGGTAGCTAAAATAGCATGTGCACCTTGCACACTACATGAAGACATTCCACTTATTGGATGTTCAGATACAGGATAAATACTTACAGAAATATAATGTATTTGATGATTCACACTTTACAAATGGGTTATTTGTTATAATTTTAAGTTTAGACCAGATTTGAATAATTCTAAATGGGTTAGGGTAACCCTAACCCTATGTTATTTCTATGTTCGCAGTGAGATATAGTCAACTGTTTTTTTTATCTGGACTTTGTTGGTTTGCCCAAATATCTCCTTGTTACACAAGCCAGATAATGTTTGTAGAATGCTTTGGAGGATGGTTGTTCAGGGACAAGTGTAAATGTTTTCGAATGTGGGGTTGCATGTATGGTGCATTGGTCAGGGAGAGGTGTAAATGTTTTTGAATGTTCTGGAGTATGGGGATGTAAGAGTTCTGGGGGGGTTGTATTTTCCTTTTGTAAATGTAAGTAGAAAGCACATTAGGACAGATTATTTACCCAGTTTTTATCTTTTTTTTACCATTTTCTTTTTATTCCAGTTTTTATCTTTTTAAAATAAATTATGATTCATAACAATATGACTGTTGGGTGATTATTATTAATTACATGTACTGTAGTGCTATGTAAGCATTACACACTCAAACCCAAATTAACCATTAGTTGTTTTGTGTATTTGTTCTGACAGTTTCAGAGCAAATGCTGAAATTCTGCTACCAACTAGGCCCAATGTTGCAATTACAACATTTCCCTAAAAACTTTTTAAATTAATCCTTCATTATCTGCATCAGAAGACTCTTACAACATCATCTGACTTTAAAAAAAAAAAAGATTTAGCTATTATTTCTATGCTTGGGTCTTACAGGGTTAAATGTTGGGGACAATAAAATTAGCAAAGATCAGGATGTTTCTGTCAATATCTGAATCCAGATTGACCCCATGTGCCTTTGGTAACTATTACACATTTAGCTAGACGTTAAACATCAATTTCACACTTCCTAATTTGCATGCAGGATATCCTGAGGTTATAGATGCTCATTCAGATTATCCAACATTAGTTCAGTTCTGCGAGACATAATGAGCCGCTCTTCAAAAGAGCCTTAAGAGGACTAATGTGAGAAACGTCAATACTTTACCATTGAGCTATGCAGGCTGTACGAGCCTGACACTATTGTGCTTTTATGAAAGCTAACCAAGCTGTCAATATCTTCGTCCTCCTCTCCATCTTCCTGTGGCAACATAATAAACATTTGGAAGCCCGATCAAAGACACACACTAGGATTTGGGTTTTAAGCATGATGTTCAACTAACTCCACAGGAAATGAACCACCACAGGAGAGGCAAACATAGCATGCAAATAGCCTCAGAAGACCAAAATGTGATGCAGTCACAAAACATGTTTTGTTTAGATTAAGAGGCTTGACTGTCACTTTTTCTCTGTTGGAGACTTTCTGCTCTGTTGCTGCTGGATAGCTATATCTACAAAAACCTCCTCCTGAAGTATATTGTAGTGCGGGGATGCTGAAAAATTACAATATACAACAAAAATGTCCTACACTGAGGGTTCTTTATTATGGTGCAGAATGTTAATATAGAAACAAGAAAAAGAAACAAATGTTTTACTAATATGGCAAAAAAATATATATATAAATACATAAATAAATAACAGATTCCTGACAAAATAGTATCTAAGTGTATGAAACACTGGAGCCTGACCTGCATGTTGAGGCCCGGCACAGACTTG
This sequence comes from Cyclopterus lumpus, assembly GCF_009769545.1. Taxonomy (NCBI): domain Eukaryota; kingdom Metazoa; phylum Chordata; class Actinopteri; order Perciformes; family Cyclopteridae; genus Cyclopterus; species Cyclopterus lumpus. The sequence continues at coordinate 16,740,046 of NC_046975.1, forward strand.
CTCCGGCTGCCCATCAAGGCCTCTGATGAGACGATTCCATCATGCAGGTCCAGTGCCGATACATGCTCTGTTATGAACAGTCAGACCAGCAATTAAACTGAGATATGTTTTTCTTTGTCCACAATTAAATGAAAAACAACTGAATTACACATGGTCACATCAGATGCTGACCAGGAGGTTTTGGGTCCCGTTTGATGCTCTTCTTGAAGAGCTTGTCAACATCTGTCTCCGGGATCGGGCTCGGGCTGAGCGATTTCACTTCTGGGGCCTGTAGTGACAGGAAAAGGGAGTCAGTCAGAACATTGTTTTTATTTTATTTTTTAAATAGTTTGACACAGAAACGTGAACCCATCCCTTGAAAGACGCATACATTGTTAGCTTCCATGTCAACGCTAACGACTTTGACTGGAGCAATCGGACTGGAAACAGTGGACCCTGTTGGGCTGGGCGGAGCCAATGGGGTTTCACTCCTGTGTGAGGACACAAGTCATTATTAATAATTCAAATAGATGTTAAATCATTTGTTCAGCTTGTGTGTGTGTGTGTGACATGTGTCTAATTCCAATTAAATTCTAACTGGCAAGTGGGATAGCTCAGCCAATGTTGTATGCCACTTGTGGGTTTTACTTTAATTTGAATAAAGATGAAAAGAACAGAACTCCCATTAAGTTATTTGTTTATGCACGGATGTTTCAGGCAGATGATTCCTCAGCGTGAAATCAGGCAACCGCTTTAAGTACAAATCGTCCATGCATGAGTACATAACCTTTTTAAAGTAATGTCCCGTTTATGAATTGGGATTTTTTTTGTTTATCAGGATTCTACACCCATCAACATACAATGAGGCTGAATGTACCGATTTATTATTCTCAATTTTAAACAGTGCAATTTGCAAACTATAAAGGTCAGGTGCACAAGACAACACCATCTTCCTTCAAAAGTTTTATTGAAAACTACATAAACTGCAATCTTTTTTCCCCCCTGCAATGAAAAATACCTATTTTGTGTCTGATTTTAGTGGAAACTATGAAGTTTAGGTTACAGGTCAACAACAACAACAACAACAACAAAAGTGAATAATATTCAACTCATCTATCCGATTGTTAAAAGGAGTTTGTATTTAAAAATGATCTGAGCCAGACATGGCCGTCTCAGTCTGGACTCCAGGACACTGACCGACTATGTGGAAGGAGGACAAACACGACACCTCCTGTTATTAAAATATCTTTGAAGTTAACGTGTCGTGTTTGGACATTTCAGAAGAACTTATGTTGAGTTTACCGTTGTTGCTCAGGGGTCACATGGCCAGAATCCGTGCATGTTTTTATACTCTTGTTCTCTGCAGACTCCAAGTCACTGCAAGTTGACTTTGAGCAAACATCCTCCTTCAATTCAAACGATTCCCTTGAAGCCACTGATCCTGAATTCTCTTTTGAATGACTGTACACATGACAAGGTTGAAATGTTCTTAATCTGAGAACCCATTCAGAATTTATTAAACTGACCAAACTGATGTGACTAATGATGACGCACCCTTTGTTATCCGTTATTGGATTTATCTGCCTGACCCGTGGCACAGGAATGGGAAGATCTGGGTTTATTTCAGTACTCCTCAACAGTACTTCTCCCGTTGTCTCACGTTTATTCGCTATAAAAACACAGAACAAAAGTGAAATCGCACAGTTAACCAAAATGCCATCATGTTACTGCAGTTTTTAACATTTCTTTCCCTCTACTGTTGGACAGGGACGACCACATTCCAGTGACTGTGGGCCTTTCATTTGGCTGAGTGCTGTTTACATTCCCAGTTAAACAGTCGATACCCACTTCCTCTTCCTGCACTCACCCTGAGGTTTCTTTTTCAGAGAGGCTCTCACAAGTTCGTTTAGAGGTGTCATGGAGAAACGGTTGCTCCTTTGATCGTAGAACCAGTCACCCGTCCTTTTCTTTAGCTCCCTAGAATCCAACACAAATACTTCTTTAAAAAAATTAAAAAAGGTGTAAATTGAACAGAATTTACATTCATTCATCAGTTAAAAAACTGATTTAAAAATGATATGATATAAAAATGCTGTGAGCTCAATATACTGTGCTCTTCTGTTTAATAAAAAAAGAATTATGGGTTTTCAGATATACATCTTTTACAGTCTGGAGCACAATTTACGTGTGACTTTCATATATTCACTAGGCGTGGAGGACAATCTGAACAATATAAACCCTAAAAACTAACTGATTTGACACAATTATTCTGGCAAGTTAAAGGAGAGTATAAACAATGCCTTACGACTCAATGGCACACACGTGGCACACCCAGGATCTGTCGGGGAGGGCTGTTCGGCACTCGCTGCACACATGGTGGTTGCACATCTTACACTTGTTGGAGAAAATCTTCAGTCGACTCAGAGGATGCTGGCATCTGGCACAACTATGCTCACTGTACCGTCCACTGCCACGTTTGGCCCCTCTCCTCTTCAAATCCAGCAACTCTGTCTTCATACCCCTGAGACACAGCACAAATGTTAAAGACGACGAGGAGTTCTTTGAGAAACTTCTCGAGTCGTCTAGAAGTTATATTAAATATTTAAAAATATATACATATCTCCCTGTAAAGAAACTTTGATAAATGACATAAACCTCATTTATGTTTGGGGTATTACATATACTGGACATTTGGGTTGTATGATGGATTCTAATTCGAGGACTGGTGGAGATTGATATGGTTGAGATCAATATTACAATAATAACAACATTTGGGATTTTTATGTTTTATAGCCGATACAACTTGTTGAAAATTAATTAACATAAGTTTTCTATTTATTTTTATTATTTAGGTAAAAATACCAAGAATTCACATGTTTCAGTTATGCATTTTTTCAGTTATGCATTACACAAGACAAATGTCGTACACTACATGGCCTTGAGTGTAACTGTGTCCTCTAAAAACAGCAACTGGGGCTGTAAGGTTTGAAGTTATTTTATTCTAGTGCCATCTGTACAGATACCTACATTATACTTTTCACTAACTTAGTTTGAGGAATATAAACATGTTTTTCCTTTTTCTCAGTGCAGGGTTTTATGTATTGTTGTCTTGAGACAAGCAGTTGTACAAGAACGTTGACTTTGAAAAAAAAAAAAATCAGAATTTGTATATACATTATTATCACAGAAAAAGCAAACTAGAATAAAAAGGGGAGTAAGTTTCCAATCCCAACTTTTATACTTGATTCTATGGAATTATTTTAAAAGTACTCAAAAAGTACTGAGGTTCAATAACTAGCTCTACCAACAACAAGACACACTATTAGATAATGTAAGAAATAAAATGCCTATATAACATTAAAAGAATGACAATTTCAAAAAATATCAAAGCTGTAATAGATAACTTAAAATGAAAATACACTAAACCATTTTAAATATAATTACAGGGTAAAACTGAATGACGAAGTTTGAATTTGTTTTACCTTAAATTGAATGTATTTGCGATTAGCTTATGACTTTTGGTACCTCTATCAATGATAAGTGGGGAAAACTACAGGAGCCCAGTTAACCATTTAGTACAATTAACAGGAAGTGCTCTCTTCTCACCGCACGCGCTCCTGCTCCGCCTGCCGAAACTCCTCGTCCCGTTGCAGCACCTCCTGGATATTCTCCCGCTCAGAGTCGGACAGGAAGCCCAGGTTGAGCATGTCGGCGGCCTCGGGCATCTCGCCTTGAACCATGAACCCTCCGCGTAGGTCAACTGGCTCAGCTCAGTGGTATCGAGAAGATATCCTGTAGACAAACCAGATCATCAGGAATAAACGTCCTTATTTCCCTACTTGAGAGGCGGTTTTAATGTTCTGATGCAAAGCGACCGCAGCAGAGCTCTGCAGTAAAAAGAGGAACTCGTGGACGTGATGCCCTGTGGCGGGGAAGACACAGACTGGCAGAAACAGCTGTGTGGCCCTAATCAAATAACGAATACAGAGTGAGCGACATTTCTCTCTCCCTGGTGGCCTCCATACAGCGAAGCCACAGTACAGCAACTTTGTGATGGATAGTTTTGGAGTACAAGAGTTGTCGCCTCCTCCTTGTATTCTAAAAGCCTTATGTCCATTGGTCCAAAAAAGGAGTGCCTATGGGAATCTAGATAACCAGTAAGCCACCAGAGACTGACTTATGGGATGTTTTCCATTTCACAGGAATTAGTCCACAGCTCTGGAGTAAACAACTGGCTGAACCTGGCGTTCCAAAAATGATAAATGACTCAAAGGAACCAGGATGCCCGAGGATATATTTATTTATTCTGCCCGTCTGAAAAGTTGTTTTTGAGTGCGACAGGCAAAACAACATGAACTTGGTGACTTTGAAGGGTTCCCACCCTCTACGGATACAGAGATCTGGGTGGAGTTACTTCACCATTTGTTTAATCCCAATGTGTCACCAGCCATCATGGATGACTTACTGAAAAAGGATAACCTGGCACAGGCCCAGGGGCTCAAAAGGCTCAGAGACCCCCCTGAACTTCACCTAAACAATGTTACCCAAAGAGACTCAAAATGACCACAAAGCAACATAAAACAAACATAAGACTACAAATAGACCAAACAACTACAGAAAGATGCACAACAGCCGCAAAGAGACGGCGAAAAGGTGAAAAACAACCACAAAGAGACACAATAAGACACACAAAACACGAACGTCTGTGTGTCTTGCTCGGGGAGGCCTTTTGAATATCTGTGCCCAGAGGCCCATTGTCTCATAATCTGCCCATGTCTGTCATGTTCCCTTCAGAAACTTTATGCTCCACTTCAATTGCATGAAAAGAAATTAAAGAGAGGAGGAAATTAAGTACCTACCAGGTGGGAAAGCTGCAATTCAAAACCGCCATGAAAACTGTTTCCTGAATGTTCGAATGTCTGGAGCCAAGAAACTCAACACCAGCAAGGCCGCTGGTGGAGAAGCTACAACTTAACAGTCAAGGAAATGGCGCATGCGCCTGGCCCAGATGACAGAGAGCGCACACACTGGAAACATCCTCTACAAACACCAAACGGAGGATAATGGAGAATGAATTAGTTTTCAAAACAAACAACGAGACAAGTTATGTCAACTGTACGCGTCGTTGACAGAATGGGTTTAATAAACGTGAAAATCCACCACAGCAAGTAATGTGCTGAAGTGCCACAATTCAGCCGCAAACCGACTCAACTAAAGCCAGCGTTACTTCACCGCGTCGTTGCTTTGAACCCATCGTGAAGGATGACGATTTCGGGGGGAGAACCTTTGGATTATTTGTTGCCACGTGGATAAGTCTGAAATCGGTTGTCAATTCGAAAAAAAAAACAACTAGATCCAAGTAATATAAATAAAAGGGCACACCTGTTAACTCTGCGCCGGCTGCGTCACTGCGGGCCACAGCGAGATATTGCTGACAAAAGAAAAACGGAAGAAAAAAAACGGCTCAAAGTAGCAATGCATTCATGATTATTACATTTCCGTGTGTCCATAAACTGATTTACCCACTTTCTCCGTTGGCTGTGACCACAGCGCTGCCCTTTCTTCTTCTTCTTCTCCTCCTCCTCCTCTTCGCCTCCCGTCTGCACAACCTGTTGACTTTGTGCGCCGGAGGAGTCCCGAGTACCGGAAGATAAGGAAAGTTCGCAGCCGAAAAAACAGGAGCGCCTCTGCACATTTTCCATGACAGGTGTGTTTCCTTCGCGTGGAAAACGTGCCTCGTTGAACCAGTCCATTAATCTGCTCCCATTACCCTCCCAAACGAGGAACAGTTTGGGGACAAGTGCAGGCTTTTACTTTGAAAGGAAGAAGAAAAGAAACAAGTTGAGTGAGAGAAATGCAATAAATAAACGAACAAAGAGTGAGCTATTTATTGCCATTGAGAAAAAGAAAAGAATGCACCACAGACTGTAAACACAGTGACATTATTTATTGTCACGGCGGAGACAAAGTGATGGTGGAGCACACTGTTCAGCAAAGGTTACCCGGCCTGTACAAACCGTTTTAAAGTCTCACCCAGACTTAAAACAAATCTCTGGCATCTATCAGAGTGAGATTATAGTTCTCTAAAAAAATAGAAATTAATAATCTCATATGATCTCTTGGCCCCATCGTAAGTATGATCTTATTTAAACAGGAGATATTTAAATAGTAATGTTCACAATCAAATGTGCACAGCCAGGTGCATCAGTGCGTTTATAGACAGAGGAGGGACGGAGATGACCCTGGATATTTCTGCTGACTTTGCAGCACTTCAGGCAAAACGCTTTTGGGCCATCGCTCACTGAGACAATCCAACTGTGTCTGTTGAATGTGGCTCCTTTTTTTTTTTAATGCAGACGTGTGACAAAAGGAAAATAACTTGAGCCGTCTTTGTATCATTGCTCCACCAAGCAGAGCAGCGTCAGTGCTTTCCACTGGCGGGATGAACGCCAGTCATCCAGAAGACCTCCCATCGCCGTTCAATTAGGGTAAAGACCTGCTGACTGTGAAGGGCATATCATATGATTCACATCATTTCCATACTTGTGAAACCATTCAAGCAAAAGCCTCTCCACTCATTCATTTAGTTTTTTGTTTCTCCAATGTGTCACCTGCCTACAGCTCAGAAGTGAACTGTCCTGTATTATGTATTAATTTAAAAGGTGCTGCCTACTGAGGTTGCAAAGATATGCGGACAAAGCAGAAAATACTGTACTACACATATATTTCCTGTCTTGGGGGGAGTTTTATAGGTTTGGGTGTTCCTGTAATTACGAGCACACTGATGTGACCGTCAGGAGGAGTGACCGCGTCTCAACCTAAAGCTTTACCTTTCAGCCGACCACAAGCGGTCGACGGATCGTATATAAAAAACACAACCACGAGGCGCCGTTGAGCAAATCCCCTCAACTGTTATCCAACAGATAAGGCTGTGGATGTGGTCCAGCTTGGCAGCTTCCAGATGCCATTACATTTGCATGTTTGGGAAGGAGGGCGTTTAAAGGACAGGCCGCCAGTCCATCGAGGGCACATGTAGGGACATACAACCATTCACTCTCACATTCACACCTATGGGCAATTTAGAGATCAATTAACCTGCAGCATGTCTTTGGACTGTGGGAGGAAGCCGGAGAGCCCGGAGAGAACCCACGCTGCCACGGGGAGAACATGCAAACTCCACACAGAAGGACCGCTCCGACCGGGAATTGAAACCGCGGCCCTCTTGCTGTGAGGCGACAGTGCTAGCCACTACACCACCGTGCAGCCCCGATTTCACAACCTGACAGACTAAAATAATCACAGAAACCAGCTGTTGTAGAGTTTGTCATCTTTGGAAACTTGTTGCCTGTTTCTTCTCCAGACATTGTGTTCATCTCCTCGGCTCAGCTCGGTCTGCACTCCAAATCCAGCACAACATGGTGAACATGAGGCGCATACGACTTCACATGTTCTACGTGCCGGTTGTTTGTTCTCCACCGTGCGCCGGTGATGTCCTTTAAAAGAGAGCCGATGTGGTTCGCTGTGTCGTCAGCTCAGGCCTGCCACGCCTCTCTGTCAGCTCTCTTCCCAGAAGGCCTGTGGGCGGCGATCGGTGACGCCGACGTGACGTTCTGGTGAATGTGCAAAATGCCTCCAGTTGTTCTGTTGAGCAGTCGGCAGGCAACGGGCCAGCCGTCCTCCGAGCTTGGTATGAGGCCCAGGTTCACTCGGTCGGCTACGGCACACAGCTGCAGCTACAAACATACAACAATAAAAAGCTCTTTAATATTGTTAACCTAAATTATTTCCCCCAATTTAAAAAAAATAAATAGATTTCTATCATTATTTTGTTATTTTTAGAGCAAGATATTGTTGTGCACCTGCCGTCGACATGGAACAGATTGACTTGGTGCTAAACTTGACCTCTTCAGGAGGAGATGCAGATTAAACGATGGCCAATGGGATTTTAAAACCAAGATATTTGTACTGAAAAATGTTATATTATTATATGAATACTGAGATGTAATGTAAAATGTCCACCGCTGTGATGTATTACAGTTGAAGAGAGAAAAAGAAAGTAAAACATAAACAAAACAACCAGGCTGCACTTAAAAATCTAGAATAAGCAATAAGGATTCCCTTTGGGTTGATCTAGTTCAAGTATCAAGACATACAAACTCATTTAAAAGGGCTGAAATGTGAGATCCTAACTAAGAAACATAGTTGAAATCATATTTAAGTCAAACAAATCACATAGAAAGAAACAAAACTATTCTATCTTCCTCACACTGAGTTGACGGGTAACAAGTGTGATGTCAATAATATATCAAATATATCTATGTGTATAATATTTTGTTGATGTTTTGAAATACAATCCGCTTGTTATCAATAACAATGACAGAATTGTGTGTCAGAATATCACAACACTATAATAGTTGATTTTCTCCCCCAGAAACGATCCCTTATTGTATTTTTATGACATTACCTCAGGAATACTAGTAATATCCGAGTGAACCTCATTTGGTTCTCTTTTGTGCAGTTGAAGACAACACAGAGATGTGAAGTAGTACACGCACTAGCGGGTACAAGTACACACTTCCATCCCTGTGTTGAAGTAGGCCTATTCCAGGGCTACTATTGCGTGTAAGCGATGCGCCTCACACCAGCAGGACGGGGTGCAGATGGAAACACATTACTTGTCGGTTGTCTCCTTGGTGAGCGGTGCAGCGGTCCGACACCCCTTTTGCCTGAAGGTTTTTTTGCAAAGCTTTAACTGCGTCAGGGTTCCACTCACAGGCGTGAACGCGACTGGCCCCCGCGTGGACCAGATATGGGAGGGTGAAGTATCCAATACCTAACATAAGATACAGCTGTAATCGTTAATAATTCAAATTATGTTTAATTACCACTGAAGAGGACAAGGGTTGGACACAATTAAAGTCACATGATAGGGCAGGAACTACACCTAAACCTGGACTAAAGATATGGGAAAGATCCAATGAAACATGTAGGATTGTGCCCATTGTATCATATAGGACATGCATTTAATCATTGCTCCTTTGTTGATGATTAAGTCAAAAAAATAATGATTCATCAATGTCAAAACCTGTCACACAATGACAGTTATCTCACCTGCATACAGATCCACCACGGTCTCCCCTCTGCAGTCAAATCCAGCCACCCGGAGCTTCTCCGTTATGTTTCCAGCTGAGAACATGCATCGGGTGACATCAAACTCATAACTGAGAGGAAATGTTAAGGCTTTTAGTCATGGTCACATTTTTTTTATTTGTGTGCCCAAGACAATTTCACGTTGCAATCCACAGCAAATGATTGATTAGGACCGAGACGTACCGAATCCTCTTGTCCACATGTTTGACCCAGCTGTGCTCTCCTAATAGCACCGTCACGACGGGAGACCTAAATCCATCCCTGGATATTCGACTCATCTTTGCCAGCCGCTTTGCCCCCAGTCCTTTGGCCACCACACTCCAAACATGTTGATCTAACATTTTAAAAGAATAGCAAGTCAAAAGCGATCAATGAATGTCCTTGTGAATTATTTACACATATTACGACAGAAAAGTGTGGATGAGTTGGAGAACAGTACCCATCTTCCTCCATAGTGGCAGGGAGAAGCAGTTGTCTCCCATCAGGAGAAGGTCTCCGTGCCTCTGGAAGCTGCGAGGGAGGTCCCCCCTTAGCTCCTCCGTCCGTCTTTCACCGTGAGATTCCAACACCTCCTGGAGGATTTTCTCTAGTTTATTGCCACTTGTCCTTCCTCTCCTTGTCTTTGCCTCCAGGTGAGACTGTGGTGTACAGACAACAGGAGATACATATAAATACTTTTTTTAATTATTTTTTACTAGAGCTGCACCATAGTACTATCTCTTAGTGTTTGTATTCCAGTGAAGCTCGGCTTAATTACCCAACTCCAAACTATTTCACAAGGTCCACCTGAGGCCACTGTGGTTGTGAGAGAGAGCAGATCCAGTTGTGGCAGACAGGATGGTAAAATGGGCAAGAGGACTGTCTCCTCTTTTTCAGTAAAGACGAACCCAGATCCAGAGACCCTTTGGACTGTAGACAGCTCCTGTAAGATGACAGGTGTAAACGTCTTATAACATTACTTTGAAATTAAAAACATTTTAAAACACTATTAAAATGACTACAGACAGCCACAGAAAACATATTCAACTTTTCCATCACACACTTTTGTTCAGTCCACATTGCTCCTGGGTTCCCATCAGTGTATCTGGTTCCCATGCAAACTGCTAGCTGACTTAGCAGCTAGATGGCTGCATTACCTGAACTGCTGTGCATGACACTGCGACACGCAAAGGGACGGCACGCCGGCCATTGACAGGCACACGCACTAATCTCAAGTGTTAATGTTTCACGGTTCAACATCGTTAATTGAGCCTACAACGAAAATGTACAGATACCGGAACAGGTGTCATGTTAAAATGTGTTCCCTCATCGAATAGTGTTTTTCTTCTGTAAAAAACTCCCCCTCTGTCGGTACGGGTCGGGATGAGGGTCGATCCAGGTTGAGGGAGGGGAAACACATATCGACCGGGAAACAGTATTCGACGCAACACCTGCTACTTGTTCAATCAACGCGTGTTTCTAGTCGGATTATTTTGCAGGGCGGACGTTTAAAAAATACAAAACTTTATTTAAAATATTGATGGATTGAACAAACTGAAATTAAACGTCACGGTTGAAAGCTTTTTTTTTTTTTTTACGCCAAATAGGAGCAATTTATTAATAAAAGATGATGAACATGTCCTAATTTATATAGAGAACAACAGGAATAAAGCAGTTGGGACACAGTTGCTCGTCGACGTCGATAGATGGAGACAAACTCCAAACGTAGTTATTGTTAACGTTAGTCTCGAAGGGAAAATAAATTAAATACACGTAACTATATAGGCAGAGCAGCCAAATAAATATCTCTCATAAGGAAGGGGAATGTATTTTTGTATTTGTTTGTAGTTTAGGATTTGCTAATATTTCATCAAAACCACAAACGTGACCAAAAAAACACCAAGCTGTTGCTTTTTTTGTGCCAGGCATTTAATTAAAGGGACACTAGTAATTTGATAAGGTTGTTCCACTTCTACAACGTTGGTTGGACTTCCGATAGACACATTTTAAAAAAGAATAGTCAAAATGGATGCAACAGAGGCCAACATATCCTGACTTTTAATCAAAACGTTATGGATTAGATCATATTTGCTCTTTTTGGAGGGATTTCATGAGATTTCATATTTGAAATAGTTTCGTACAAACGTCATGCCAGTACACTTGTTAATATGTTTTCTAGGATACTGGATGCATGTTTCGTCTTTGTTCATAAGTTATATTGTAGGTGATATTGGAAGTCTTTCATATAGTAAACCATTTTACTTTTTAATATTATATGTTAATTGGTATTTTACATTTTCCTACTTTGTAGAGCAACTGCTGCACAACAATTTTCCGTGGGATATATACAGTTCAATCTTCTCTCATCGTACAGTATTTTAGCTTCCCTGCTTGTAAGATTTAACATCCTTCTTTGATCTCTACTTACAACATGAATAGTGGCACCATATTTCACATTCTGACTTTTCGCAGTCTGCAGTCATGAGTTCATTTGAACCTGAGTTGGCAGGTTGGTCAGAGGAGTGCCTGACATGTCCTGAATTAATAATGTTCTGCTCTGGAGGAGTTCAAAAACAGCATGGATCCTGATTAATGGAGACGTGCACTATCTTTCTTACCTGTGGTCCATAACTTCATGACACACGGAGATGGAGGGATGTTCAGTGTACTCCCCTGTGCGTCAGCCATCCTCCTGCCACTGTGTAGACACAAGGAGGGTATTGGTTGTCTAAGCTATGAGACAATATTGAACAATGATAATATCGCTTTTTATGTCTTTAAGGAAACTTAGCAGGAGCTATTTCACTGCTCGTCACACTGTAGATATCAAACTTTTTACCAGCCAAGAACACATAACTGCACAGATTTAAAATTATAATCTCATGCAGAGTTTACAGTTACAAAAATCAAAGAGGCCTAGGTTTAGATAAATACTGATTATATGGTGACTGCAGTGTGGATTCTGAATGAGACGAAACAAAACGGACTGTTTAAGAATATATATCAGTAATGATCACCCTCTGTAGGCCGGACACAGTAACCATTTTCCTTTGACGATATATTGTCACAGAAATAATTGTAAGAAACAATATTATCGTCACTTTAAGACCATGTTCTGCCACTGCTACAATGATAATATGTGTGCACATCTTTTGCCAAAATTGTTTTGTAATTTTTATTTATTATAGGCTTCCATTTGTAAATTGTATATCCACATCTGATAAAATATCTCCTTACTTTAATTGCGTTTTATTGACTATGAACACAGTGCAGCAACCAGCATCTGTTCAAACAACAAACTACTCAATAAAAATAATCAGCAATTTGCATTGAATATAGGAATCTATGGTGGGGTTTTAATTAAAAATGTTATATTTTGTCATGCTTTCATCAGTAGATGACATTTGCTTCACACACAGAAACTTGCTTTAAACAATTCAGTGAAAAGTGAAAATGCCATTTTAGCATACTAGCTAGTTATAGTTTAACATCAGAATGACCTTGTATATATTTTTAAGGAATATGGGGAACATTTTATACCAGTATATTGGTTTAGTTTTATTTTATTCAACATGTAAACAAAAATATACAACACGGATATTAAAAAAAAAAAGAATACAGATTCAATTAAGTTGAATATGGACATGATGAAAAAAAACATAAACAACCTGGCAGTAAATAACACATATTTATAGTGCTACAAATATGTGTTAGGCATGAAATTAAAAAAATTAACACATCGGATTTCTTTCGTGGTTTAAGTGAAAAGCAAAATACTCCGAGGAGCTCTGCGGTGTTTACCTCTGCTCTCTGGAGCCACGAAGCAACACGGGAGGGATTAATGCATCATGGTGTCCATAACTAATGATCTTCATGAATGCACTCCCTCCTTCACAGTGATCTCCCACGGGTGATACCTCGGGCGAGCGCTGCATATTAATTGATGTGCTCTAAACAGCACCTTCATCATCATCGGCGTCCTTTGTTCCTCTTACTTTTACCTGTCCTGCCCCTTTAAGACGAGACGTTTCAATCTAGGCGTGTTTCCTGCTGCCATCGATCGAAACCCAGAGCTGCGTCCTGCGGGGTGGGGACGAAGAAGATAAAAAAGAAGCATCAAACCAGATTCACATGTTTGCGTCCAAACAGGCGGCTATTTCTTCTTTCTGAGGGATTTTTAATTCTTTTTAAAAAAAATTATTATTTCATGAAGGCATAAGACCCACTTCCAGCAGCACGGCCACGGTCTCGTGTCTGTGAACGCCCCGGACGACCATTTGTGATTTGTTTTTTTTTTTTTTCTCGAGATGATGTGTGAATGAATGTCAATCGGTCAAGGTCCGTGCTCCTGATGCAACAGCCACGGCGGCATTTTCTAGCTTCAGGTGGGAAACGCATGACACAAGCGTTTGGATTAATTTCTAATTTACATTTATTTATTTTTAATTGAATATTGTCCGGTGAGAGGATCGAGATTGTCGGTGTGTTTTTTTTTGAGCAGCGTGGGGATGACACGCTGCTGCAGTGAAGACGGGACACTGGAAACAATAATAATAATGGATTAGGAAATCACAACGATGTGACTGCGACGCCGTACACGAGAAGGACATCGTCATTCTTTTTAATATCACCGAAGTGAGTCGCGTGGTCACGTTGACCGAACAGTGTTCGTGAGACCCATCCTCTCGTAGTCGGAGACGCTTCCCCGGTACAGCAGCTGACGGAGACCCCGGAGAAGGACTCGCCATGTCGGCGGTGATGATCACGCGAAAGGTGCGAAAATGGGAGAAGCTTCCTGGGAAAAACACGTTCTGCTGCGACGGCCGGGTGATGATGGCCCGGCAGAAGGGAGTCTTCTACCTGACCCTGTTCCTCATCGTCGGGACCTGCTCTCTCTTCTTCGCTTTCGAGTAAGTTCGTCCCTCCTAATGCAATTATGGATTATGATTTGCTCCAGAAAGTGTGCACGCAAGTCAATCCCCACATGCTTAGTAGACGGCAGTATGTTGTAGTGAGTAAGCTGATCCAACTTTAAAGCTGCAACAGTCGATACATCAATACGTTGATTGACATAAATCAGTTAAAAAGCTATTTCGATAATCGGTTTAATGGGAAAGAATATCAACATTCTCCGATTACAGCTTTTCAAATGTGGATGTTTGGTTTTCTTTGTCCTACAAACAAAATAAATACAAAGTAAACAATATCTTTGGTATTTGGGACCAAATAATATGGACATGGGCTCTGGGAACATTTTGTTGACCAAACGTTTAGTAATTTAATCACACTAATGTAAATCAATTCTGGTATTGTTGGCATAGGGCTGCAACTAACAAATATTTTAATTATGAAGTGATCCGTCAATTACTTTCCCGATGAATCATTTTGTGAATTAAATGTCAGAAAGAAAGAAAAATAATCTCGTTTCCCAAAACACAAGGTATTGCATTGGAAGTCCTTGTTTTATCCAAATATATTCAGCTTACTGTCGTACATTTGATGAGTTTCAACTAGCAAACATTTTGTATTTTTGTATGAAAGTCTCATCTCAATCACTTCTGTATATATTTGATAGGCAATATTTTTTAATGAGTATTGGACATGTTTAAGCTTCTAAAATGTACTTGGTGTGATTTGTTGGATCAGTGTCTTCTTGTGCAGTCTGCCCGGCTCTAAGCTCATCCGGTACATGGAGCACCTGTTCACCAGGTGAGCTACCTGAGGGCCCCATACCTTCATTTGTAGCTTCAGTCTTGATGACAGGCACACTGTGGCTCCATTTTGCTAAAAATCCAGTCCCTGACCGAGAGAAGGTTTATGATTGACCACATACTCGGGTGTTAAATATTTAATACCCCCATAGATGTTCAGCTGTTCCTCTGGTTCAAGGAAGGAATGCTGCCTTTTTTTTCTTTTCTTCAGTTGTCTCTGCATTTCTGTCTCAGACCGCCACTCGCACAAACCCAGTGGACTCATTAGCACTGTGCGAACACTGGCTCGGATGCAGCTTGTGAGCCCAAGTCGTGTCAGCTAAGGCTGTTTTTAAAGTGCAGAACGTGAGATGGAATGATGACATACATTTTCTGTCTTTGTCCCCCTTGTTTCCTCATTATTCATCAGTTTTAACTGTCAAATCAGGAACAATGATTGAGCATAAAATCCTGCTCTGTAACACAGCAACCCCTCTCGACTGTGGGCGTCTGTGCACAACAGGCCAAATGGATCTGCAGCATATCGGAGAAGAGAACAGAAGCAGCTTCGCTCGTATAGCGCCTGGCCCTTCCCATCTCTATCTGCTCGCCACTTTAATGGCCTCCTGCTTCCCTTTTGAGTCCGGGCCGAAAAGAGCTGTTGTCCAGCTCGTAACAGAAAGAGAGAGATGATACTTTTCGCACTGAACATCCAGAGCCCAGAGGAGGCGTTGCGGTGACTAATGGCTGGAGGGTTGTTAGCATGATACGTTCATATTACAGTTGAACATCATTATCGCTCACGTGGGGGCTGAATATTAACGCAGAGATTCAGCCCAGACAACAAAGGGGTCATTTCCCAACTCGGCATTACACAGCATGTTGATGCATGTCTGATTTAAACCTCTGAGCACAATACTCTGAGGCTTAATGCAGTCACAAACTTCCCATTTGCAACTATGTTTAATAGAAACGTTGCAACTGTACGTCTAGTGGTTTATCCTCGTTGGCGCCGTGATCTGCCTCGATTCTCTGATTCAATAGATTAATTGTTTTTTTTCTATTCATGTTAGGAAATGATTCCCCGATGATATATTCAGATTACTAGTTTTTTTTTCAGAGCAGCTGTCTGAAATCCAAAGATATTCAGCATAATCTCATATATGACAGAAGCAGTGAATGTTTGGCATTTTTAGAAATAACTATCCAACTTTTAAATGGATTGCCATGAAATTTGGTACAGACCTCCGTGCCCCAGTTCAGAATTAATTACAATCACTTTGCTGATCCCCAAACCTTTCATCTAGCGCCACCATCAGGTCAAAATTGCTATTTGGTACTACTTTGGTTTCCTGCAAACCTGAGGAGTTCCCATCAGCTGTACTTTGATGTTTCACTCATCTTGTGCTAAAGATGAGTGAAACATTCGGTTAGAAATGGACTAATAACGGCTCCAGCTAATATGGTTTATGATATTGTTACTGTTCTAAAACACTATGCAGATGCCATAATTGATTTTTTTTAAATCAATTTGTAAAAAGGCTTGGCATTGATTTAAAGCGGTATGAGTGTCCTGCATGCAGGGCTCTGCATCGTTCTCAGCTAATTTAGAGAAATTAAGCTTTTTGTCTGGGTTAATTCTGGTGCATTTAGCTGTAGTTCATCATTCTGACATCGCGTCCTCTCTTTGTGGCGTAGCTTCCTTGTTTCGGAGGATTCGCCCCTCACATGCTGGCTTTAACGTTGCCCTGTGAGCTGCAGCGGGGCATTGATGGGAGAATAGACAGGGCAGCGTCCTGGCGTGGATTGGCTCACGTCCAACACCAGCCGAGCAGACATCTCACTTTTATCACCAGCCATCGGCACTCCGTGCAGGGAGACCGCTCTGTGCTTTAATTTGTGCTAAATTGCAGAAACGAGTAGCCGAATACACACATGGAAAGATCCATTAGGAACAACTAAACAAATTATTCAGGGTGGATGTGGGCCCGGCTTGTTTTTCCCTTTACATGCAGAATTAATTTTGAGTGTCCATACCCTGTAGGCTTTCTGCCCGTTTTTTTAATATCCACTGATCTCTTTTTAAAATTGGATTTGACATATTTCTATGTTGTCTCCGCTGTATAACAAGCAAAAGACTTCCTCACTGGTTAGTATGTTTGCGTATATGTGAGCGTGCGTGCGTGCATATGTGTATGTTGATCGCCACCTATGGAGCTTTGGTGAAGGAACAATAAACTGGACCACAAGGACAGCGTGTCATCCGTCTGTCCACCCCAGGACGCTGAGCTACGTTGCCAGGGAACCATATGTGCATGTGATGAGACCATCTTTCTCTTTGCCTGTACATCCTTACATATGTTACGCTAGTCGGCCTCATAAAACGTTTAGATGCTTTCAGGAGAAGTGCAGAGCGAGTGACTGCAGTCAGAGGAGATCTTGTAACGGACCCCTGAGTCGCCCTCAGCATCTAACCCCACCCTGTCTCCCTGTTAGCCAATCAGCAAACAGTTGCCGGCCCTTGCTAAATGGGCAATAACATGATTTACGCCCTATTCAGAGTACATGCACCATTTACAATGAAGGGGATCTATGGGATTTGTCCGCTGGATGCTCCGGCAGGATGAGAGGGCTGCTTTTCTGTGGATAGTTGTGGTCACATCCTGTGCAATAAATACATCACTTTGTCTTCAGCTATTTGGCTTGAAATAGATGCTGTACAGAGATGGCTGCATCTTTAATCACACTGTTAAATCACCAGTATTGTTTTACACGGGTCTAAAATGAAATCATAATTATTCTTCATTTCACTTTGTGAATATTCAATGACGCTATATCTGTAATCCTGGCTTTAATCCTGGTAAAAGGACCCTGATCCTGGCTCTCATAGTCATCTCTCTATGTTTTGTGTTGCATAACAAGGACGACTGATTTAAACAATGGATTGCACCCTCTCGAGCTTTAGTGGAGCCTCTTTTTATTATTTCCCTATATTGGATGAGGATTTTTAAAGTTTTAAAGGACACATTCCTTGTCAGATATTTGTGGTACAATGAGTCTCTTTGTGTTTTTCTATTACATTCGAGTCAAAGAACTAAGTGTCAGATTTTCTGAAAAGAAAGAAGATATTTCCAGATTCCTCAAATGCTCTTTAAACCAACTGGATGTATCTTTAGCACACTAAAATAGATTTTCAGGTTAAAGTACCAGGCCGAGGTAGAGATTATTCTACCTTTTTTTTTTAATATATAGTTTAGCCCAATGGTTTCCAACCAAGGCATAGGCCCCCGCCAAAAGGTCAGAAGATGAATCCTGAAGGTCATCTCAGCCACAACACAACATCGTTGTGCTCGCCACAGGGTTCATCTCACGAGGTGTTTGAGGAACTAGGACGGAGCTTTTCAAAATATCTAGAAGGACCAAGTCATTTATTTGTAGCCGTGAGCGAAGATTCATCCGCCCAGGGTGAGGAAGCATCTGATGTTAGCCAGTAATGACATCTCTCATAGCTCAAAGCGACATTGGTCAGTTCTGGCTTCCTGGTTACAGAACAATACAAGTACAGTGGTCAGTCAGTACGTACAATATATATAGTACAGTGAATCGAAAAAGGTCGTGAGCATCCTGGAAATACCTTCAGAACAGGGTTGTTAATCAATCTCACCACATATTCTCCAGAAAAAGGATGCTAGGCTCTGCGACTTAAATGTAAAGTCAGAGGGACGATTACATCTGTGGAAGAAGACATTACATTGCATTACATGTCATTTAGCTGACGCTTTTATCCAAAGCGACTTACAATAAGTGAATTAAACCATGAGTGCAAACTCGGAACAACCAGAATTGTGAAAGTACAATTTCTTCAATAAAGTTAAACTACAACGTGCCATCAGTAAGAAACATTTAAGTGCTACTAAAGTGCTCCTACGACGCTACCTTTCCTATTCCAGGTATAGTCGAGAGCATAGAAGAGCAAAAGTTGTCAAATTTCTCCTGCAGAGGGACTTTAAAATGAAATCCCCCTCTACTCAGATTATTTACTCTTTTGAGGAAAAGGAGGGAGGGCAAGTAGAGTTTGTGACCTTTTGTATCCTAGAAACGGGCCGAGTCCGTCCAGATGTTTCTGTGACAGAGGGCTGTTACTGAGGCCTACTGTGCATCTGCCTGCTCAGCAGGTGCATACTTATCTGTACTACTATGATTCATTCAAATCTGCTACAGCTTACAACTGTTAAGTATTAATAAAGGAAGGGCTTGAAATGTTCAACAAAGGTAAAATGTCTCGAGTCCCTGAGGCGGGACACGGTGACGTATTAATCCGGATTTCAGTGGTTTTATTGCTGAGAAAAGTTGAAGTGATTTTAATTCCGTGATATCCTTTCTTCCTCTCATCTTTGAGCCCGTGTCCTACTGAGTTAAGAGGACAAATCCTCAGGTTTAAAGTATGCAGTAGACGCACCCTAATGCATCTAATGACACACACACACACACACACACACACACACACACACACACACACACACACACACACACACACACACACACACACACACACACACACACACACACACATTCACACTCACACAAAAAGGAACTTTACTCCTTCTATGCAGAATCCACAGTACTGTATGCTCCTATCTCTATCTATTATGTAACACTGTAATATTTAGATATTAATTTGATTATTGTAATTTATGGCCAGTTGATTGCAAGTGTTTCAGCTAATGTTGACCCATTATTAAACTATAAAACATAGTTTCACTATATATAGACATCAGGGCCTAATGGCCGGTCCTTTAATGATTATTTGACACTTGTGTAGGGGCCAGTTAAGTAAACTAAATGTTTACTTAATATCTGGTAGACTGAATTCTAATAAATTGTTTTTTTAAGGTGTAGTTTTGAATCTATTCAAAAGAATTGTTCCAGTAAACATCTGTCAATGTCTTTTTATTTCACACATTCTTCTTCCTTGTCAAAAAAACTGGCGTTGAATTACCCACAATGCATTTTGACTGACGACAAAGTGGTCCAAAATTTGGTTGTGTTGTGCTAGTAGCAGCTAATGTAGCTTCTCGCCTTTTAGTTTCAAGTAATGAGGAGCGGGCGATGGGTTTGATGAGCTCTCTTCTTTATCAGCTGTGTTGCAAATCTGATACTTTTTGTTTACACTTTTAGTAAGTACTGCAGTGGCCTTTACAAAGTACATATTGTATGCATACGATTAGGAAACACTACTTTGTGATTACATAGTACTTTGAACGGTCTTCTGTCTTCCAGCTTTGTTTAATGAGCTGTCATCAGGCTGTCACCTGTTTGTGCTCTGAGTGGCTGAAACCATGTGACTTATCCTCTGCCGCGCTGAGGATTGTGGGTCAGAAAAAGCATGCTGGCTTTCAAACTACTAAATGTTAACAAATGCAGTAGGACATCCGGGTATTTTTATCATGCTGCATTTGAAATACTATGTATTCTACCCTTTTCTGGTATGGTACTATGGTATTTTGGGTATTGGAGCTCTCTCTGTCTTCAGCCCCAACCGGTGCTGACTCAGGTGACAACACAATTTATCAGATTTCGCACAACTCCCCCCACAATTTCTTTTACTTCACATATGCAGTCGTTCTCCAGACTTTGATGGATTCCCCTTTAACATTAAGTATCATTTTAATGTTGTAGCTGGGGCACGAGTCAATGTACTTCGTTACTTTACACCACATGAACTACTTTAGTGTGAGCCTCAAAGCGGCAGCAAGAGAGGCAATGTCTAAGTCGCATGCAAGTCTGATCGATTGCCTCACTGATGAAAACATTTTCCCCACATGGACACAGAGCCTGATTGATTAAATCCAGTTTTTTTTTCCTGCTGCCTCCGTGGTGACCGATGAACAAACCGCGTCATGACGCCAGCGCCAACCTGCTCCTCAACAGCGGAGAAAACGGCCACGTCCAGGAAGGACGTGGAGAGCTTAATGGGAAGCGATGATTGAGTGTGCCGCCAAACCCACCAGTCATCATTACGGGAATTACACTTCATTGGCAGACTTCCTCTCGTGTGTGTGTGTGTGTGTGTGTGTGTGTGTAATGGATTAAAGTAACATCTCCTCTCTTTTAAGAAGGTGGAAACAACTTGTAACTTAATTGAATCATGCCGTAATTGAGTATTTTTGTTGCAGCAGATTGGAATTTTTTTTTTAAATTTTACAAATTGAGTAAAGTCTGTTAAAAACAAATCCCGACTGAACCACAAATAATCACACAGTAACAAAAGCATCCTCATGCAGTTCTGCTGCTTTCAAGTAGTTTTGGCCACCCAGAATAATTTATAGGTCATACTCATTTATGTAACGGTATCTGCAGTGTTGATGATATGCGTTACAGATAAATGGCTGCTGCCCATATGGGATATTATGTTCCACGCAACTGGACCTTGTATACACATTTTGTGTATAAAAGTCCTCTTTAAAATCCTTTCCTAATCATTATTTCTTCATATTTTAATCTGCTGATTGTTTTCTTGAATAATCAGGTCTGTAAAATTGAGAATATTGTTCAGTGACTTGTTTTGGCCAAACCCCAACGATGTTCAATTTGTTATCATTTAAGAGAAAGGAAAGGACATTTCACAATACCTTGCTATCCTGTAGTGCAACATTAGTGTTGCATTATGAATATATGATCTCGGCCACTTGGGAGGGAGATGAGGCCGCACAGTTTAACTATTAATAACTTCATGCAGAAGTCTTTGCTCTGTCGCAGCACTTTGCACTGCAGCTCACATCTGTTATGGAGCAGCCCGCCGGCTCTAATCTCGATGGCCTCGGCACGGTCGTGTTAATGTTTCTCCGCTCTTCCTCCAGAAGGTGAAGGGGAAGTGTGGCATTGCGTTATTTATTTCCGACCGTGACTTCTTCACGGTCCAGAGAAAAGGGCAGTTCACGACCTCCTGCCCAGAGCATCGCTTCACAATATGTTCGATGCCGTGTCGCGCCCTCTCTGCACATGCTCGTTCTGAGAGGGCGCTCCCACTTCTGTCCGGGGTCTGCAGTTGTGTACAATAGTTTTAATTCAGAGTATTTCTTTTGGTCCGAGATTTTAAGGCTGGCGATCGAGGCTTCAATTTTATTGTTCAGTTTGAAAAATTTCGGAAATATTTTAAAATCATATTTCCCCAAATCCGATGTTCAACCAACAGTCGAAAAAACAAAGCTGATTCTCTCATTGGACAAGCTGGAACCAGATCAGTTATGGAAATAATGACAGAGCAAGACACAAGATTTCCCCTGACCGTTCTGCTTTGTTACTATAATAAAGCCAGAAGTACCTGCGGACAGAAACTGTGGTTCAACAGCTGATCACTTGATGGAAAACAACCTGCGTTCCCCTCTTCACCTTTCTGAAATCGTGTACCTGCTTTTAGAGCGGATCTTTATCTTCTGTCTATCTTACTTTTCCACAGATGTCCGTACCTGGCGGTCCATCTGTCTCCTGCCATCCCAGTTTTTGCTGCCCTGCTCTTCCTCTTCGTCATTGCCATGTTGTTGAGGACCAGCTTCAGTGACCCCGGGGTGCTGCCACGGGCTCTTCCAGAGGAAGCCACATTCATTGAGATGGAAATTGGTAAGTTGGTCAGCGTACCCATAAGCACTTAATTTCTTAAAACCCTAAGCTCTCTTCTCCCCAATATTCCTCTTAAAATCTTTCTCTGTGATATCAAATAATATAAAAGTCTAATTAAAATAAGAAAAAACATCTCGGTATCTATTTCACGTGAGCTTTTTCCTGCTGATCCCGTCAAATTAGTCTGAAGAGCACAGGGAAAAAAAAATAAATAACAATAACTAGTCAGAAAACAGTGTGTGCATGTAGAATCTCATCACTCGTGGTAAAAAGAACATTTACAAAATGAGTTTGTGGCCTTTAAGGATCCCCTTCACATGTTTTCCACACATTTAACCCTCACTGTGGCAGCATCACATGCTGTGTTGTGATGGTGTGCTTTAAAGAAGCCATATCTTAAAGCGGCTATTTTCAATATTATTATAATTACAATGCATCAAAAGACCATGTTGAATTAAGGGTAACGGGGTTGCTTCCTGCAGAGAATTATCTGCATCTCCAATGAGTTTGAGCTTATTGTTTTGTCATGGTTTTGGGTCGCTCTCATCGTGTTTTTGAGTTGGTGGAGTCCAAAAAACAGAGCTAAATGGCAGCGACTATTATATTTGCATTAATCAGGTGGTCAGAAACACGATAATGTCGCTCCGTAACTGCTAACAAGTTTTCCACATCATCGCAAAAGGTGAGATGTCATCGTTGTTCTCGCTGCCCTGTTATTGCAGGTGTTTATTTGTATTTAAGGAAACCTTCAAATCCATGATATTACTTATGGCTCCATCATTATATCAAATGCAATATTTGAAAGTTTATAAATGTGTATAAACAAATCATGTAATTTTGCGTGAAATATTTTTCTTCATTTAAAGAATTGGAAATATACAATTGTGGGAATCTGAAGAATGTTAGTTAGCACAACATTTGAATATGATAATACCAATGTGTTGCTGTTAATAGAAGAGAAGCGCAGTAGCATCCTTATTCATGCACCTTCAGTAATAATGCTCAGATCCACCACAGATTGTTGCCAGATTTGAAGATTTTGATGTGGTCTCTTGTGTGATTGCAGTCCAGCTCCTCACTCTGAAGTGTGCGTTGTGCACAATCAGTGCTGATAATGCCCGAGGCACTAACACTTTATCTACATCCACTCAAATGTCCCGTCAACAGCAGGACGAACAATTATTACAGTTCATGTGCTGTTGCATCATCATCATCCACGTTGTTCTTTTTGTATAAAATGGCTTCAAAGTTAGGTGGAAGTAGCTGAAGTGAAAGTATTTTGGAGGCATAAATACTTCAGTATCTATGCTCGTTAAGCAGACAGCCTCAGTCCTGTTGGTTTATTCATGTTTGTTATTCTTTATGTTGCTGAAGGTTGTGTGTGCTCACCCGAAAACGTAGAGCTCAGTCTAACACACATTCATTACGAGGGCTCCTGTTGTCTCATTACTCCAAACAAACTATATGCTGTATCGTAACGACAACGAGGCCTTTGGAAAACAAAATAATAAACCAGCCTTGTTGGGTTAAGTGAATTTATGTCCACTTGCTGTCCAGATTATTATTTTTTTTATATCTGGAGGAATAAGCTTTTCTTTTGTTTCTGCAATATTCCTGAAACCGCCCCCGTCTGCCTCCTCCCTGTATAGTTCCACCCCCTGCCTGTCTGCCTGTGTGGCTGTTCAATGTTCACTCTTTGCCTCTGTTAAAGATTCACAGTGTCCTTCAGCCATCACTCGTGCTCTCACTCCAGTCGAGAGGCACGGGTGGAGTCTGGTCTCCTGACAGAGGAGGGCTGTAAAAGCGAGGCTGAGGCAGTCGGTCCTCTGGGAACTGGTTGGCTGGCAGCCGGCACTTCTCTCATCATTATGTGACTCATGCAGCTCACAGGATGACAGGGGCTCTCTGCTCTCACTGGCTGTGAGGACCTGTACAGCTCCTGCATGTAGTTTATGAGGACATCATCTTTTGGAATAATGTATGTAAATAGAGCTGCAACTAATGAATATTTTCTTTATTGATGAATGTGTGGATTTGTTTTTTTGTTTTTTCTCTCTCTTACTGATTGTTAAGTCTTTTAAATTTCATCATCTCGAGTTCCCAGAGAAACAGACTTGCTCAACAGTCAAGAACCCAACAATAGTTGATTTAGGGGAGCGTGAGAGTAAATGAATATGCTCATTCTGTGTGCAGGCACCTAATGACAACTTCCTTTTTTGGGAAATGTTTTACATTCCACAAAACACATCTCCCACACATCAAGCCTAAATTAAGCTCTTGGTTTACCAACGTCCATCCCACACTTGTAGCGCTTGTACAGTATGTTTTTTAATGTGTTTG
Source organism: Cyclopterus lumpus (assembly GCF_009769545.1). NCBI lineage: Eukaryota > Metazoa > Chordata > Actinopteri > Perciformes > Cyclopteridae > Cyclopterus > Cyclopterus lumpus. Next base: position 16,764,804 of record NC_046975.1, read on the forward strand.
GGGAGCTGTCTGCGTGCTAACAGATAACTGCGAGACGAGAGAGCAGGTGGGGATCTCATTCTGAGGCTGAGGCTTGTTGATAAAGCCGCGGCTGCCTCGATGCTCTGTCCCCTCAGCCTGTTAGCCACAAGTCCCGAGGGGGGACCGCTAATAGGAGGAGAGGCATCTTCTTGGAATATCTAATGCCACTAGCAGACAGAGCTTTGCTACCCGAGGGAGTGGCATCATTCTCCGTGAGTGATGACTCATTAATTTATTCTCGGCTGGTTTATCCTAAAGGCCACTAATCCTACATCCAGTAGATTCATAATGCAGTAGTTTATGCTGTCAGATAAAATAAGTATTTACAATCTTTACATCTGTAGATGTATTATGGATGCTTTTGATTCCAGCTTGTAAGCGTTGTTGTTTCCCTGATTTTATCGATGCAGGAACTGTTTTTGTTTTACATAATGGAGAATGTGCATTCGCATCATTAAATCTCCACAAATACTACATTTCTTATATTAATGTTTCTCCAGACACTCAAATGAGGTCGCTACTTTCTATTAACTCCACGTTCACGCCTTCATAATGCGGCATGTTAATGGTAGATTTCTCCTAAACGGTTACTCTCTTGGGGGATTCCAGCCAGCAGCCCCTCTGGTCGTTAGCCAGCCTCTCCACCAGCTCGCCTCCTGTAGTGCGACACCATCACAAAGATCGGAATTGCCATGAGAAGTGAATGTGTGATAATTTAATTTGCTGCAGGGACAAAACCTGCTCACCTAAAATATACGTCAGTGTTGGGAAGGTTATTGTAAGCCCAAACAGAGCAGGATATTGTGTTGCAAATGCATACTATTAACCGCTCAGCAGTGATTACACATAACTCCACCTTCATAAATACTGTATCGAGCCAATGTTGTCAGTCACTGACACCCTCGAGGTTCAGCTGACAGGATTTATGTCCTATTTTTGTTCTTGTCCTTTTCACTGAATCTCACATCTCTCACTGCCTGTTTAAGACCTGTACGTTCTCCGCTTGTAACACTCATTATTTTTTATTGACGACATAGTGTGTGGGGCTGTTGTATTGGATTGTGATTCAATAACACCTTTTTATAATAAGTCATGGTGTGATCAAGATGGCCAACACCGACTAATGAAGGTTGTTGTGCTTCCACAGAGGCTGCCAATGGGAACGTCCCCGCAGGGCAGCGACCCCCACCTCGAATCCGCAACGTTCAGATCAACAACCAGATCGTCAAGCTCAAGTACTGCTACACCTGCAAGATCTTCCGACCACCTCGAGCGTCTCACTGCAGCATCTGTGACAACTGCGTCGGTAAGAAAAGACGGCTCGTTGGAATCGGCCTGTGTCAGTTTTTCAGAAATGGATGATTTGGGGGGGGGGGGGGGGGGGCAATAGCGTGCTGATGCAAAGATTATTACTGACCCATCGATCTTAATTACCTCTGCATTCATTTTTTCCCCAATAATGAAAACATTTAGAAACCATAGCTTTATAAATAAATGTTGGACTCAGCGGACGGGGTGGAAAAGTTTTAGAAAACTAAATCAGACGAGCCAAAAACCTCTCTCTCTGTGTGTGTGTGTGTGTGTGTGTGTGTGTGTGTGTGTGTGTGTGTGTGTGTGTGTGTGTGTGTGTGTGTGTGTGTGTGTGTGTGTGTGTGTGTGTGTGTGTGTGTGTGTGTGTGTGTGTGTGTGTGTGTGTTGTGTGTGTGTGTGTGTGTGTGTGTGTGTGTGTGTGTGTGTGTGTGTGTGTGTGTGTGTGTGTGTGTGTGTGTGTGTGTGTGTGTGTGTGTGTGTGTGTGTGTGTGTGTGTGTGTGTGTGTGTGTGTGTGTGTGTGTGTGTGTGTGTGTGTGTGTGTGTGTGTGTGTGTGTGTGTGTGTGTGTGTGTGTGTGTGTGTGTGTGTGTGTGTGTGTGTGTGTGTGTGTGTGTGTGTGTGTGTGTGAGATATAGCAGTGATTTGGCTTCTGATGATTGAGGAATGCGTCTGAAGGGAGTGTAGACTCCGAGGCGAGAGGAGACAGTGGTGGCTCAGTGAGGGAATAAGCGCTCAGTCATTGTGAACACTGGTTGATTTGTGTCCACCTGCTGTAGGAACACACACAGTCCAAGCATCACAGCGGCATGCCTTAATCCCTCTTTTACTGCAGTCATATCTTTTCCTCCGCAACCTGGTTAAAGTCTCTCACAGGACCTGCAGCATAATAAAAGCAAAACAGCGAAACTGCTTCACAAATTATATTTGTTTATACCCGGAGCCTGGTTAATATATTATCAGATGTCGGCTGTACCGTATAGCCTTTGGACACTTGTTTTAAGCTTTGTATGCAGCACATTAGAGTTAAAACTAAATAATAACTATGGCGTAAAGTGCTCAACTGGCTCCAGACCTCTGAATTGCTGAACACATCAGATTTAATTTTTTCAAATGGACAGAAATGTAATTTAGTTTCCTGATTAAGCTAGTAAAGTGCTTTCATTTGAGGGGTTTGACGTCCATATTGAGTTAACAGCGTAGAGGATTATTGTCCTGCTGCACTCTATCTATCTATCTATCTATAATATAAAGCTAAAAACTGCGGGGGGGGCAACTATTTATAGTTACAATTGCTGTGTCTCAATTGGGATACTTCTGTTAGTCCATATTTATATTTATATACCATATTTAGACAACCGGGCAGAGCATTAACACCAATATTTGGTTGTGATTGTTGCTCAAATATATGCCAGCTTGTTTTTTCACTTGACATTAAATGAACATGAATGCGATTTTACTTGTACTTGTTTGCGTGAGGTGGTAAACACACCGCCATCTCACCAACTTTCACTAGCTTGGTGCGCCCGCCCTCCCTTTTTCGCAACATAGCCAAGATGTTGACCATTGAGCATGCTATCCGGGTGCTCATAGTGCACTGCATCTCGCCATACTTGTCAGTGTGAACGCACTCAAAATAATAAGTTTAAGTGCAGAAGGAAGCTAATCGAGACCCGGCAAAAGAGTCTGCAGCCACGGCAACCGCTTTGCGAGTCCGCACTTGGTGGTGTTTTGAGCTAAATGCTAACGTCGTCATGCTAACATGCTCCCAATAGGAATATTGTTCACCATCACGGTTTAGCATGTTAAAATGTGCTCAGCTGCACCAAAGTCATTTTTATTTTTAGTCATTTGTTCATGAACGATGGTATTGGATTCATTGAAATGTTGACCTGATGGTGGCGCTAAATGGAAAGTTGTGGATCACCAGAGTTTGTAGGATTTATCTTCTGGAGACGATGCATGTCTGTACAACGTTACAGGGCAATCCATTGATTAGTTTAGATATTTCAGTGTGAATTAAAGTAGTGGACCCACCAACTGACAGCTGCTGCCCTCCTATCGATCCATGTTCCTGGCGTGGCTAAAACAATCTTAGGACAACTATATAAAAAGGTTCCTTAAGTGATTCCTATCCACTGTTTACCAAGTGTTTATGTTTACAGCCACTGGATCTTCTCTACTCTGGAGATACAAAAATAAATTAAAATCCATTTATTTTGACCGTATATATCTACGAGCTGCTTCACGTCTCATTTCTGCCTCGATGTTTACTACATCGGGGGAGTGCCGCAGACACTGCACTTCACTGCACTTCCTGCTGTCAGTTTGACCCGGCCCTGCTTTCATCTGGCTCTCCTCCAAATTATGGGAGAGGCAAACAGGAAGTGATCACTATATTTAGACTGCAGGTCTTAGAAGTAGACGCACAAAGCTGTCTTCGACTAAAATACTGGTGTATTTTTAACACTGATTTCCAAAAGTGTCTGTTTTCTTAGAAACTTGTGTGGTGCAATTGAGATATTTATGTGGTGGCCTTTTTTCTAATTTTCACAGACCGTTTTGATCACCACTGTCCGTGGGTGGGGAACTGTGTGGGCAAGAGGAACTACCGATACTTCTACATGTTCACCCTGTCGCTCTCCCTACTCACCATTTATATCTTCACCTTCGACATCGTCCATGTGGTGATGCGTGAGTATCTACATGGTTAGATAAAAGAATGTGAACTAACCAGAAGGATGACCTGTGACACCAGAGCACCAGCAGCTTCTAGTGCATGCACATGTTCTGAAACTATGACCTAATTCAAACCTGGCTTTTCCTGTAGCGTGACATGACACGCAACAGCAACTGCCGGCTTGACATGATTCCTCTTTCACCTTCATCCTCCGACTTCCTTGTTCTACCCAACAAAGACAGAGAGAGACAAGGAAACGGTGGCTTTCTAGTCAGGATAATTAGCTCTGGGCTTGTTATCTTAGTACTGGAGTAATTGTCTTTTCAGTATAAAAGAAAAGGGATCGTGGGATTTTTAAGAAGTCTTTTTTTCTAACTACTCTCTGTTGCTCTGTTCACAGGTTCAGTGGATAATGGCTTTTTGAACACTTTGAAGGAAACCCCTGGAACATATCCTTTTTTTTAAAGCTCTGACCAGAGTATTCGGCACAAAAAACAACCGCTGTGTGGGCGATGTTTGTCCGAGTTCCACAAATATAAATTGAAAAACATACTTTTCAAGTGTCGCACCCCGACTATGACCGTTCCCTAAACCTCTCCCAGTGATTCTCAAATAATAGCTTTGCATCTGTAACCCGGCACAGCAAGTCCATCAAGCTTGGATTTCACGTGTCCTTTTTGAAGTCTTTCCAAAACCAAAAACACAAGGGCAAAAGTGTAAAGAGTGGATAAAACTAATGATTTATCTGCTCTAGCAAAAGCTGCGGCCATTAGCATGTCCAGCTAACGGTACATAGCGACACTAGTAACCAAGTGTCACTTCCAAAGCCATGGAGTAGATCACTTCTCCCCCTCTGTGTGAGAGCCAGTCCTGAATGTTGTAAGACTTTAACACAGCTCTTGTAACACTGAAAGAGAAAAAAGAATCCTACAAAATATAAGCATCTATGTAAGCTTTGCAGCTGAACAGGGTCATGTTAGAACAAAATCTTAACTTTTCATCATGCACTCATAATAATCTGAATACTTGTACTCACTAGCTCTACGCTGTTTCTTTATTGTCTTCCACTCAGATTACCAACGGGTGAGGATGCTGACTTTGTGCCTGGTACATGTAGCTTAAATTAGTGAGCACAAGGACATGTTTGTAGCCATCAAGTGCACATTTTAGACCCCTTTTACAATAATGTAGGTTTTCTTTGTCAACCAACGTATTGAGCTGTCGTTCGATTATTAACGGCATAATCAAGGTCAGCGGATTGACATGCAAAGCTGATTTTGACAGTAAAGCTTCAACTTCATTAACCAAAGTAACCAAGGGGCCTTATGATCAGTTGAAAGTAATTTGACATTTTATTGATCAAGTTAATTCCAGCTGGTCTTTCTTTTTGCTCGGTAAAAAGGTAAAATCGTCCTGCTTTCGACTCTTTTAAAAAATAAAAAAAATACTTTTTTCAGGCTTTGGTTCCTTTCACTGACCGTCACTGGCTTTATTCATGTTGCATAATTATCTGCAGTTCTGCCGTCACTTGCTGTCCACTGTTTAATCAGTGAATCACTTGTCAGGCAGAAAACACCTGTTGCTGTTTTCTTAACTGGAGTCCACTGTGCTGGAGGTTTTGGTGTGTTTCTTCACCCTGTGGTCGGTAGTGGGACTGACCGGCTTCCACACCTACCTGATCTCCCTCAACCAGACCACCAATGAGGACGTAAGTTCATCTCACTGCAGGTCTAATGCTGTCACGTCTTCTGTTTGTTTTAGATGTTAATCTCCCAGTGAGGCGCAGTGCTGCACTTTGCATCTAATTTGTTTAAGTATCACGCCGTCTTTATGCAAATGAGCCGCGAGGACCAACAGGATAACTCGTAACTCATTCTTTGGTTCCTTTTAGTTTTCGTTGGTAACATGATGATTATCAAAATACTGTATTCCAGTTGCATGGCATACATCATAGGTTACATTTGCCTTGGTCTTCCCAATGAAAGACACTTGCATATCGGTATCTGTAAAGACTTCTAGTGAACTTAGTAGTTAGATTCATGTTGAGTTCCCACCACGAGTGAATTCTCATTTGTCATTTCAAGTGTTCGGATGAAATCCAGATTATTTTGTTTTGTCTCACTTTTGGTGAACAATTCATATACACATACATGCAACCCTCTTGACCAGGCCACTAAGTTGGTTGTGTAATGCACCTGAATCAAGAAGAAAGAAAAAGACCAGAAGAAGAATAACCTGTGCACTTAATAATTACCGACAACACACACAGTTTTGCGTAGTAGCTAACAACTACACATGTAAAGAGAGACATTACACCTTTTCAACATCTGGCTAGAAGCACTGAAATGCTTCTTGTTTTTGTTTGGGTGACTTTAGGGAGAACAAAAAAAAACCTTCAGACACTTTTGCTGCTAACCTGAGTAGGCACCATTATTTTTATACCATAAACATCATGTCACAGATGACATAAAAAAAGAGTGCAGATATATCTTTCGTCCTCACATATTCAAAGGTTTGTTTTTGATTATTGGAATTGTTGAGGTTGTAATGGTCATAGTGAAGATAAAGTACAGTTTTAATAATGTGTGTGTAAATATTGTGCTCAGGCAGCCTGGCTTCACGTGGCTGGAAAGACAAACACACTTCTGCGGGGTATAGACACTAGACTTTCTAAGACTTCAGAGCTGTTTCCTTGACAACGGCTCGGCCTCTTTCAGTATCGGAGAACAGTGGGCTGGTAAACTGTAGCTCATTAAACAAAGCTATTACATTGTAAACTACAGTAAAGCAAATATGTGTTAAAAGAAAAACAGATTGTGGAAAAGCGAGTCAGTCTTTTCTAACTGCAGTTAAAACAAACACGCAGCGTGTCACATTTGTTTGTCTATTTTTTTTATTAAGACTTCGCAGGAGGCAGAAATGATCACATGGAGGGACATTTCAAAATGTATTATGTCCTGTTTTTAGAGACCAAATGTGACCAATACAGTCTGAGCCATCTGACAAATTGGTTTCTGCTTGGAAACCTCTGCTCAACCTGCCGACGTCGTCTAATGATCTAAAAATATGCTACAAAAGAAGAGCTTATTAAAAAAAAAAAATGATAGAACTGAGCTGGAAATAAGAACAAAACAGACCAGCTGCTTTTTGAGCTACATTTAGAAGATGGCTAAATGGGGAGAAATATTGATTGCTTGATCGCATTACCATTGAGTCAACACACACACACACACACACACACACACACATTCAGGCTGATTTGAAGCATCAGATGAGTGGTGTGATGCAGGTGGATGACTCCACGGAGGGAGTCATGGTGTCTGTGTATACTAGCGTTAGCAGTGTGCGTACTGTTGCAGGCTTTGTTGGCTCAGATCTGACTGCAGAGACTTTGATGGGAAGCAGGGAGCAGCAGTTCAGGGCCCCGTTCCTCGTACGTGGTTCAGCTAAGTCGATCAAATGTCCTATTAGCCAGCTTAAATTAACCCGATGATTGAAGTCATGTCAGTTTCTCAAATCCGCGCTCAAACTATCTCGTTAATTCGAACCAGACTTCAGTACTCAGGATAATTGCCCATCCGACTTCAAAAGGGGGAAGCGTCGATCACCGAATCCATGATTTTTCTAATGGCACAAAGACAAATAAACTCTAGCAGGAGATGATCATGAACGCATATGAGGAACTCCAGAACATAATTATGGCAAAATCTAACACCGCCACCGCTGCGAGGGCTTGACAAGAAGCATGGCAACATATCGTAGTTAAATGTGTAAGTGTTGGGGAAATGTTTCGGCTAATTGTGTCTCATCACCCCAATCAATCCGATTTTTATATTTCTGTAAATGTGCCTGCTGGCAGTCGGCTTGATGGGATGCATTACCCAATGAGATCTTGCTAGCGAAAATAATTATCTCAACTTTTTCATAATGAGTAGATATAAACAAGCCAAAAGTTTATGGATGTGTTGCTATGGTGATTTTGCCGGACTTGCTTTGTGGAACCGAAAAGCCTGACTTGTGTAATATTATCCTGAAGATGATCCGGCTAACTCAGTTAGGCAGGTACGAGGAACGAGGCCCTGCTGTTGGTTTGAGGTTCTAGACGGCTGAAAGCAAGAGAGTGCACTCATATTTTGTTGTAATGATTAATTTATAATTCCCTTTCTTCCTTCCTGTGGGAAAGCTGACCTCATTTTTTTTTAAATGTAAGCAGTGATGATGAAGCTCTGCGATGTGCACCTACAGTACAGTGTAATGGTGCTCCAGGAGATGAAACAGCCCGGCCGCTTCGATACCTGTGATTGGCCTAATAATAGATGCATCGATTCCTGCAGGGGCTGGGCATGCTCCCAGAGATGCTGCTATGGCATAAAGGTGGGAGGAGGGGGAGTGTGAGAGAGGAGAAAAAAAAAAAGGGCCAACAATATAAGGCACCTAGAGTGTTGGAGCTGCTCTGGTCTCTCCCAAAGGATACCGCATGCTCTGTCAGCTGTTTCTCCTACACACACACACACACACACGTAGGCATGCAGTACTGAAGTAGCAGACTTTTATATGTGTATGTATGTATATATATATATATATATATATATATATATATCTCGCATGTTTTTTCATGTAATCAATCTTGCACTTAAGAAATTCCGATGGGAAAATTGGTGCTGGTGTTTTTCACATCAATGGTAATATAACAAAACAATATCAAATCAAATGTGTCTCCTTGATAGAAATGATACGGTTATATTTGCATTTTTACTACAAGGAGCAGTGTCTATTGTATTTTCTATTATTCTGTTTTTAGGGTCCGTCTACATAATTTCTTTAAAAACATGGCTCAGGAGGTAGAGCAGCTTAATCTGTACTAATCAGAAGGTCGGGAGGTCGTATTCCCGACCCCCGCAGTCGAAAGTTCAAAGTGTCCTTGAGACTGAAGAGACTGAATCCTAAATTGATCTGTAAGTGTGAATGTTCAGCATTGAGTAGCCTCCGTCACCAGTTTGTGGGAAAAGGTAAAGGCTGGCTTGTGTTGTAAAGCGCAGTGCTCGCTATGATTTGAAAAGCCTTATATAAATGCAGTCCATTTACCATTCAGTCCAAAAAACATGCAGAAGAGGTTGGAGTGTATTTTCAGCCCTAAGTGTTGTCTGCAGGTATTCTTTCCAACAAGGTGGGGCAGCTTCTATGTAACGTAACCTGAGTGAAAATCCCAAAGTTATGTCCGGCTGGATTTTGTTCACATGTGGATAAAATGATGCATATCGAAGATTTTCCTTTTTGATGTTATGCAGCATGAAGTCCTGGGTTTGCATATTTTCCTCACTCTAAACATTTATATAGATATGAAACAAGCCAATACAGAATGTATATCATACAGTCCGTAGGATAAGGAGATTCTTTTGGGTGTTAAAACGTGCCTCCTGTTACACATGCAGTACAATTTAGAATAACTTAATTTTTTGCTCTAGAATCCTTTTGTATGAATTCTCCGATCTTTAAATGGATTATTAAAGTTATTGTCTTCTTGCTGGTGCATAGAGTTCCCAATACACTAGGAATCATGAGATCCATGACTAGATCCTTTTTAGTAGGTCAAAGCCAAACCTCTGGGAATAACATCTAAAAAAGGAACTATGCTTTTGAATAAGTTATAAGCACAGGGAAAATCGAGGGATGTGTTTTTGAAAGGTTTGCTGCTCACGTGAAGAGTGTTGTGCACATCTTGTTTTTGCCCAGATTAAAGGATCCTGGTCGGGAAAGAACAGAGTCCAGAACCCGTACAGCCACAAGAACATCTTCAAGAACTGCTGCGAGGTGCTCTGTGGGCCGGCGTTCCCCAGGTAGCTCTGTCGGATTAAGTGTCGAACTCAACAGAATCAGAAATCGTTCTGGTTTCATTCATTGTCATGTTGTCTGTAGTAGGTTTGCATTGTCTTCCTCTTGTTAGCAATGAGCTTTATATCATTGCCTGTGATGGAATAAACTTTTAGATTTGTCCCGTTCTGGCGAATAACGATCGCCTTGTCTCACTCACCAGCGTCTTGGACAGAAGAGGACTGATGCAAGAGGATTCGCCTGCTTCTTCTACATCTGCTGCACCCTCCTCTTCCAGCAGCAGCAACCCAATGTCACAAACCATGGTGAGAGGGGACACACACACACACACACACGCACACACATTCTGTATCCTCTCTGCCTCTAAAGGCATGACAACTGTGACTGGCTGCAAAGTGTTGGAGAGAAGAACTGAGGTGTGAGAGGAAGTGGAAAGCACATTTTTTATTGAAGAGATATGAATAATCCATCTTGAGACACTGACTTGGAGGCATTTTCTGGCTCTTTCATTTTTGTTGGGATCCATTAAGAAAATGTAAATTTGTTATATTTTCTGCTTCATAGATCATTAGTAGTGTTTGTGCTTCTTTTTCATATCAAATATCAAAGCTACATATGATTTGCAGCTGCAGTGTTTACTGTCACCATATTGGGTCCCAAGTTCCAGCCCACACTCAAACAGACGTCAGAAATAGTTTGAAGTAATTAGGAGGGCAGAGAGACACCGACTGAAAGCAGTCGTCTGTGAGCAATTTGTCCCAACAGAATATAATGTAATGTAGCGAGCCAACGTTAGCTTACCTAAGTGTTAGTCTGCTTATTCTGTAAAGATGCTAACTTAACTGTAAAAATCCCCTTGAAACTGACTGGCAGCAGACGGTTGTTTGATTGAGCTACTTGTTGCTTTACTGCCACTGCGATCATATTGAGCTATTTTCTCACACTGATTTCATGTCCTTCCTGTTGTTCACATGTATTCATTCCTGTGATGCTTTGTTGCAGCTCAGTTTGTCAGTGTTTGTCTCTCCTCCGCCTACAGAAAACCACAGCTCCACTCATCCCCAACGAGCACACACCTGACGATGCCAAGCCGAGCATCGCCGCTTCGGCAGAGAAGAGCGACTCCCCCAAAGAGGAAGACCCTCCTACTCCACAGGTCCCGCCCCTGGCTTCACCCGAGACTGAGGCAGACGCATCCCTCGCCAAGGACAAGGCCCAGTAGCTGCATGAGGGGGTGGCTTTCGCCGTAGCCACTCCCCAAGTATGCTAAAACTAAACTAAACTAAAACATTAATAATCAGTGTTTGATTACTGCGTAGGTGACTCAGTTATTATCTGGCACCCACCTTACATTCAACCAGAAGAGCAGAGCTTCTGCGGCAGCTCCTCCCATTCCTTCCTCTCCTCTCCAGTAGCTGCAGAGCTGTTTGATTGACACTTACTCCTGCAGGAGGAGGAGGGATTTAATGGAAAGTCAGCAGCTTCCTCTCTGTCTCCTGAACACTGCATGGCAAAGACACGCAGGGGGAGAAGCTGCTGGAAGAACTGCAGAGAAAAGAAACTCTCCAAGCGTATGACATCCCCACAGGTCAGCCGTGGGTCGCTCTGATAAAACTGATTTAAAATTGCATAATTTATTGTAAGAGGCCAGTTCAAATATATTCCTTGCAAGCGTCTGGAAAAGACAATATTACTTCTGGACATATATACACCTTCATACGTACAGTTACTTTTCTGTTGTGTGCACATTACATGCCCTATGCAAACCATGAGAAGTCTGGACAAGCAGCTTTTTGATGTGTGGACAGAAGGGATAACATCTGAGTCTTTGAGTTCACATGATGTCCATGCAGGGTGACGACATGCATATCCTTAGCTGAGATATCCTAAAGGCTCCTTGCAGGCAAGTCAAAATCTACCTTGTATTCTGATATTGCTGTATTCAGTACTGTTACTTATGTGCATCTATTTTTAAAGTGATCCGAACCAACGCCTGTCCTTCCATTTTTCTATAACAAGGCTGTATTATGAGGTCAGTGCTCTGAAACAGATGAAATTGCTTGATGTGCAGTTAAAGCCTTGTATCCAGGAGACGCTCAGCCAGAGATCCAGTGAGTGAGAGAAGAGGCCTGACTTGTCATGGAAGTAGACACTGGTAGTAACTGTGCCTTATCACAACAGTTGCACCATCAAAGGCAACTGAGGTCGACCATCAGAGAAGCCCTTGAGGTCCGTTCTAATCACTGGTACGGTCTTAAATGAGAAATGCCAACATTTATACACCAAGTAGTCCAGCGTTTCCCAACCTGGGAGTTGCAAGATGAATCTTAGGGGTCACAAGATGATTTAAGGAATACTAGTTTATTTTCTTTCTTCCAGAGAATTGGATGAGAAGATCAATACCTTTAGTAAATATGAAGCTACAGCTAGCCAATGGTTAGCTTAGCATAAAGACTGGAAACGGCACCTCTAAAGCCCACAAATTCGATTGTCTCAACTTTTTTTGTACAGATTGAACATCAGAATTAGTGAGCTTTAGAGTTGCTGGTAGAAGTATGTTTTAACTTTTGACAGATCCGGGCTAGCTTCCCCTTCCTGTTTCCAGTCTTTATGCTAAGCTAACCAGCGGCTCGCTGTAGCCTCATATTTAGCGTACAGAGGGCACACAAGAATCATATCGATCTACTCATCTAAATCCAATAAATCAGGTGTTCCTTTTACCAGGATAGTCATAATACAGATGCACATACTACTACGCAATTGTGTGTTCTTTCTTATGAAATACTGTGAATGTTTCTCCTTAAGAAACTACAATCACTGGTTGAACTGGTCACAGTATGACATAGCTTGGTTTCAAGGGGCTCACAGGTCTGAAAGGTTGGGAACCACTGAATTAAACCTTGTGAAGCAAAAACTAAGCAAAGCCATTGTTGAATTGTACATAGTTTTCGAAGGCAAAGATTTACTGAAAATAGTGTTGCAGTGGGGCTGGTGTTCATTATGCTGCCTGTGAGCTTGAGCACTTCCTCCTGCGAATCACACCAGAGCTGATCTTCCTCCGAGTCCTCCTTCTTCTTGCCATCTTCTGCCTCCTCCCTTGATACAAACATATTTTACTCTTCTCCTATTTCTTGCATCTTTGCAGTTTGTGGCAGGCTCGTTATCTAGAATAAAGCCAAGCCAGAGAGATCTTTTCTTTTCACTCATCGGTGTATTTCAGCATTCAATGTGGCTGGAGACTTTATTTAGTTTTGGTCACAGATCGCTCGAGGGAGCAGCGTCCACGGAAAGGAAGGATGGAGGGAGAGAGAAAGAGAAGCTAATTCTTAGTATTTAAATGATGTTAGCTGATAGTGAGGGTTTGTAACCGTGATTGTGTTGTATGCAAGACAGTGTTTGTGAAATATACTTGTGTATAAGTCAACAGCTTTGTATCAGACTCTGACCGAGATTATTTATTATGAAGATGCAATTAAAGTCGAGACGCATTTTCTCCTATGGGGTTAAAGATTGGGAAATGCAATTAAGGATCCTGAGATTGTTGGCAGCTGCTTGATTATTTTTATTGTACCATAATATTGGAGCAGTTTAAACCTTAAAGAGATTCAACACTTTGAAAGATGAATCTAGGCCAGTTTTATTAATTATTGGTTCACCTGTGGATGGTTTTCTTGATTGTTTGGTCTCTATGATGTCAGAAAATATTTAACATTTAACATATTGAATTTTATAGAAGTTAGTCATTTTATTCCAAAACCCCCAAATATTTAATTCATTATCAGAAAATATTTACATTCGAAAAGCTGGAACTGGCACATTTTGGGCATTTCTGTCGGCCGACCAATTGACTAATAGTTTCAGCTCGAGATTTATCTCTACACTTGAATGAAAACAGGAGAGATAACTGACCCATCTCTGTTGGAAGAAGCTTTAAGTGTGTGGTAGTATTGTTTCCGTGAAAAAAAAAAGGTATAATTGAGTATTTGTTTGGAAAACATAACAATAAGTAGTACTAAACCAAGAGTGGCTGAACTTTCTTTGTAGAATGTATTTGAAGACGGTGTGTTTGATAGCTGTCACCGAGAAGCAAGAATGTATGTGAATGATATTTAATAAAAGAAGGGATGGGGGATTTTAAAAGGGACGGTATACGTTTGAGCTCTAAAGGTTTTGCAGACTGAAGATCTGAGCTGATCTCTTGTACTTCTGATTCCTGTGTTTAAAATGCCGTGGTTAGATCTGAATGCTCTGATCAACCTTTTGCATTGCATTATGTATACAGATACAGGACTATACCATTGATGGAACTCTTCATTTCTGATCACATTGTTAAGTATCAGCACTGTGATTATCTGTATTTCATTCAATTTACTTCACTTCTTTTTACATGATCAATGTCTGGTAAATAAACAATATTGTCTTATTATTATTATTATTATTATTTGCCTTTCAAAAGAAGTTGTATTTGTATTTTCTTTGGTTAACGTCTTTGCAAATGAATTTATGGTATATTATAGTGTGACTTTTAAAAAAATACTATTCTATGATTATTTAGGACTTTTTTTTCATGCTGTGTTATACTGGGATTAAGACACACGTTTAAAAAAAAAAGAAAAAGACATGGTATAGTATCTTAAAAATTTAGTAATCTAAAGAAATATCTTGGAAGAACAAGGATAATAATATAATTAGATTAAATAATTAATTGTAAAGTATGTCCGGTATGTCAAAATAAATTCATAGTAAAGTTTTCATAAAGTAATTTTACAGTATGTTAAATAAAAACATCTATATATATCTCAGTATTTAGAAAAACATTGCAAAAAAAGGTAATATAGTCTGTCAAAAAATGCATTAAAGTCATGTAGGATGTCAAAATAAGTACTACTGTAGCACAGTAATATCGTAACTTGAGGTTCAGCATCTTGTTCAAGGACGACGAGTAGGAGGAGTCTTAAAGGAAGACCAGCTCTACTGCGCCACCTTAGTGTATTTCATTAAAAGTCACAGTATAGTAGGTAATCAAAATATTGTAAAACATCTTATTCCATAAAAAGTCAGAGTATACTATGTGATAACAAATATCATGAACTTTAGCTTTTTGCTTATCAGCCTGCCAACTGAAATAATCAGACTAAATACACACAATGTCTTGTGTTCCAGGTTAGCGTAATGTTAGCTGGCTAATAGTTACTTTAAGAACCCCTAATGGCACAATCCAGTTAAACTACCCGTAGATTTTGCTAATGTGACTTCTATAATTATCTTTTTTCTTAATTTGTTGATCAGTTATCAATTTGGTAACTGCTGCGGAAGACTGATGTAGCTCTGGAAACAGGCTAGTGAGTGAGATTGAGTTCAGATTAGTAAATCTAAATATTTACTATTAACTATCCAGGAATCATAGAGATTTAATATAAAACTTGATTCAATAAGTTGCTATTTTCTGTTAACTTTCTTAAGATGACGCATTTAAAACAGTAATAGGTTATACTATCAACATCTCAGTGAATTTAGTTTTATTTCAATTCTATTTACAGCAACTGTTAACAACCTGCTCATAATGTAACAAATCAGTGAAAATACTCCATTTCACACATAAAAGCAAACTACTGAAAGTTACAATTCATTTAAAGTTAAAATATTTTACAATCATAATTGTAAAAGAGACTGAAAGCCATGAAAGCCTTTAAGACCGGTTCATAATGGAAAGGAACGCCCTTAAAATGCGTTGCCATAAACAAACAGCTTGCACGATATCCTCGGCAGGAAAACAACAACAACAAACAACATTTAAGCAGCGCACTGAGCTGCGGCAGACAAAGAGGAACTCTGCAGCTTGCTCAACTGTGGACTACAAAGACCATCATCCTGATGCAGTATTTGAACAATCACCAGTCCATTGTCTGATGGTGAAGAGGCATTTTAATGGCGGAACACCTCCGGCCAAAGAGTCCCTGAGAACCAGGAAGTAAAAAGGAAAGAAGTTTTTTTTCCCCTTACATCTCAAGATCCTTCATCCACCGTCAGCTCCTGCAGCTGCTCCTGCAGAGCGTCCATCTGCTCTGTTTGCTCCTCTTGCTGCTCGTGTTTTTCCGCCTCCTCTTGGAGTCTCTCCTCGGTCTTGGGCTCCTCACGGCGGCTCTCCAGGTTCTCGGAGCTCTCGAAACAGCCCGAATCCCTCGGCTCCTTGTCATCCTCCCCAGATCTGTCCTCCTCTTCTGGCTCTGACTCGTCTTCGGCTACACATTGCAAAGAAATCACATTTTTAATAGTGAAATACAATCCATTCTGGACTCTGAGGGGCTCGTTCAGCTTCAGAGACAAACTAAACTCTACAGATTGCCTGAGACATTTTAAATGTCCTGTACAGGGACACTAGGAATGGTGTTTTCTTTGTTTTTCAAGTAAATGTCCATCTTTGTGGCATTTTCATAATAAAAAGGGCTTATTAATTAATTTTACTGCTGAATAGAGGCTGACTCCACTCTTTGATCTTAGTTTTGTTTAAAACCAGCAACTTTTTTTTGGATGCCTGACTTTACTTAAAAATCCACACAACTAAAAGTTAAAAAAATAGTTGACATTTAAAATTTATTAGCGTGAAGTACTTTTTCAGAATACATAGTCAATCTTTGGAGAATACACAGCAGTATTTTATAATAAAAAAATGTGTAGGAAATGGATGTTAAATTGGAAAATGTTATTATAGTTGAGTCAGGAATTATTGGATGGGCATCATCACTGAGCACAACATAATTAAATTAACAGATAATAGAAGTATATGGATAATAAACATGGATAGCTGACATTTGATGAGAAACAGAGTGCAATGCTGTGCAACTGAGCTCTAAAATGCGTCTAATTATGCAACTGAGGCAGAAGAAATATGATGGATGTATAAAGTATTCCTCAGATATTTTAACGCTGCCTAAACCTGAAATCTGAGTGGCACAAAGCAACACTGACATTTCTCTCAGATTTGATTGAAATGCTGGATTCAAGGTGTTTTTTTATTACAGCATCATTATGAGCACTTACAGTCTCTCAGCAGTTCAGAGGCGTTCAGGATCTTGGAGCGCTCGTCTGGGTCTGTGATGTTCAGCTCATTGAGGTGAGACTGCTTCAGTCCTGCAAAGTCCTCCAGGTTCTGAAAACCATGCATGGACAGCAAGGAACTCAGCTCCTGAAACAGAAGATCATAAACACACACATTTAGATCGATAGCCGCCGTTATGACGGACAGTAATACTTTTGCAGTGTCGCCAACATTGTGAGTCTCACAGTGAGGCCGATGCTGTCCAGGACCTCCTCCAGGGTTTTGGGTTTGGATTTGGATCGGCGGTTCTTGCTGTTGCCGCGTCTCCTCCTGACAGGAGGGCTCTCCTCGGGCAGCAGGTTGACGTAGATGAACTTAAAGGAGCCCATTTTGTTGTTGAGCTTCCCCGTCCAGGTCCCTACAGGAGGCTTCTCAATGATGTAGATGATGTCTCCTTTCTGTAAGAGAGACGACAAATGAACGCCGGGCTCAATCATGACGGAGTTATCGAAGAGGAGATGAAGAGGAAAAGGTGAACAAAAGAAAGACCTTGAGGGCAAGAACCCTTTGGTTTTGTATTAAATCACTATAAATATTATTTATATGTCCTTACTCTGAGCTGACTTCTCGATGAACCAACAAAATAAAATAACGATCACTTGTGTCGAAGCATAGCAAAGAATTTGAAAAGCTGAATGACTAAACACTCGACATCTCTAGTGTAGTTCAAATTCTGCTTTCTGCCCCGAGACTCACATTGAGTTTGAGTGACTCCACGTCGTAGGGGCTGGGAGTGAAGTCGGTGTGGACCAGAGCGCGGCCGCAGAACGGCCCGTTGTAAGAGACGCCGTTCTCCTCCAGCCTCATGCTGTCCCTCTGGCAGTACCCGCTGTCCAGGCTCTGTCTGTCGCTACCTGAGGGGAACCGACAAGGAGAGTCAGAGTCGCCCCGAGCCTTTACATGCTCATGGTTTGGGTTCACAGGTTATCGACACATTACACATATCTGCATATGAATGAATAGAGGAGAGTGTTTGAGAAATTACAGAAATATTTTTTGATGGTACATTTGCTTACTTATGTCAAAAAAAAAATGTTTTGCACTATTCATATTTATGGGTTATGTCACCTCTAATGTGTTCAAGTAACGTTTTGGGGATAGTCATGCTCTAGGATTTGGAACTGTAGTTCCCATAATGCTTTGGGGGACGTAACCAGTAAGTATAATTTTGCCATGAATTCAGTTAGCTACAACTTTAACTAATTTATTTTAGCCTGTATTTGTTTACAAGTTTCAAAAGTGTGCCAAATGAGCTTTTAGCTGCTTCTGTTTGCAATAGGGGCGAAATATTCAACGATTCCATCTTATTCGACTGAAAGTCTCACTGTTGAATTGTCCTAGCGACGAGAAAATGTGGCAATGAAACAAAGGATCATTCAAAGTTCATAAATAACAACATGGTTATTTCAAAATCAAAGAATAGGGTTACATGTATTAATCAGAGCGCTCACATAATAGCACTATGTAGCACTATGACAGCACTAGATATATTTAGATTTTATGAAGGAATCTCTAACATCAGCTGTTTCGTGCTCTCTCTCCCGTTGACTCCCTTCTGTCTGTGGATTGATACAAGTTGCTACTGTTTTTACTATTTGTATAGATAGATACAACTAAAACTGAGGGGGATCAATAAGCAAGAAAAAAAATACATGATTTGATCAGTTGACTATAGGCAAGACTTGACCAATCAGATTTGAGTGGGAGACACTCAGAGCACCTAATGATACACAGACAACTACCACTGGATTACTTTGACACTGAAGAAAACTCAAAAAAATGATGATTCTTCGCCGAGTTCTGGATTTGGAGAATCTTTTGTTCCCGTATGATTTTTAAGCCGATTTATGGACATTTATTTACTTATGAACGTCAAAGACAATGATATCCTCTTGAAGTGTTAGGAACACTAAAACGTAATATAATACATATGATTATATATATGATGTACACTTACTGCCTGAGAACTGGCGGGTGATGAGGCTGGACACTGTGTCCTCGGACCCGGTGGAGCACACAGACGTCCTTTGTCCTGCACTCAGATCTGGAAGCCAGTCAGAAGAGACCGGAGAGAGGTCGTCACCACTCTCAGCCTGGACACAGCACGACAGGCCAGATGTCAATTCTCCTTCATCAATTAATGATGTTGATTTAAAACTGACGGTCACACAATAATGAAGCTTTCCTTTAAAAGAAATGTGTGAAAGCAACAGTAAAATAATCTTTAATATGGAGCCCTGAAACTGACAAACTGTAGAAAAATGTCATCAGACAAATCAAAAATGTAAATAATGTTACCCAGGAAAAGAATTACAAAATAAAATAATCTTGGGAAGATTTACATTTTAAATTCATTCTATTTGTTTACACTTTATTTGACTTATTTGGCTAATTCTTTATATATGTCAGTTAAACGCAGGGGAATAAAAAAAGAAAAACGGCCCAACAATTTCCCCTAAATGGTAGTTAAGTAGAAGTGTAAATACGCATTAAATGAAAATACTCAAATTGTTGCCACTATTGTATTTACTTAAGTACATTTAGTTAAGTACTGCACTTAAGTACATTTAGTTAAGTACGGCACTTATGTACATCAACTTAAGTGCAGTACTTAAGTAAATCTACTTAGAGACTTCCTGCTTTCCTTTTGATAAACACAGTACACACATTTGTCCACTAGATGGAGACAACAAATCTTTATATAACAGCTCTATGAATCTCCTTTATGGTTCAAATACTATAATTATAGATACTGTTTTATAGTTTTACAATACACTGTTACGGTTTAGTTACTGTGATCATGTCACAGTAACTTAAGTGTCACTGTAAACAGGATTTTACCCCCTCAGCCAGAGCCTTCTGCACCATCTTGGATGTTTTTCGGGTCATGGTACGTGAGATGACGTTGCGCCATGTCTTTCCCAGTTTGTTGCCACTTTTCACAGCTTGCTCTGCCAACTGAGAGGAGAGGGGGAAAAAAATCATCAAATATTTATCGACAGGTGTTGGGAGATGACAGGATATGAGATGACAGGATATGAGATGACAGGATGTGTGGAGATGACAGGATATGTGGTAAGACCTTATTCAAATGAAGTAAAGTGATTTTAAAATATGCCAAAACTATGACTTTGACATGAATTAAGTGTCATGGTGGTTCACAGTGGCATCACTGTCAAGTATTCAGTTGACTAGAAAAACAGATTTTGTGGTAATGGGGTTCACTCCCTACACACACACATACACATTGCTGGTACCCACAAACTCACATGCACACACTCTCCCACACACACGCAAACGCACACACACACACGCACACACACACACACACACACACACACGCACAAACACACACACAGACACACGCACACACACATTGCTGGCACCCACAAAGTCACATGCACACACTCTCCCACACACAAACACACCTGCATTGTATTGTGGGTAGGTGCATGAAAGCTTAGTTTATGTGAGCGTTATCAGACATAACTCTCAGTAATGGAAGCTAATGATGTTTTCAGTATTTTTATGGAGGCACTCAGTTCCTGCAAATGTCTTCTGTGATTTGCAAAGGATAATAAAGCAGAGTGCTGTTAGATTAATAGAAAATAGAGCATTAGTTTGGGGGTATTGTTTGTGATGTAGTATACTTCATTACGTTGCTTCTACAAACTGGCAGCTAGGGATTTATTTTATGATGGTGGATGTAAATAATAAACTATAACAGAGTGTATTATAGCGTTTTTTTGTGCAATTCCGATACAGTACTCAGATTCTCGAGTCAAACTTAACTTGTTTCCCTTGTCGGCTGCATTCATGACTTTCTCTCACACAACTAAATTGTGTTTTAACTCTTGATTAAGCACCAAAGTGCAGAGAAACAACAGACACAGATAGGGGACGTAACCATTGAACATATAAAGAAAACAATCTTAACATTGAATTTAAATTCTCTGGAGAGGAGCTCCTGGTTAAATGCGTTGTGCTCTCTCTGTCTGACACGGCGGCTCTCTGCTTGAGAGACGAGCGGACATCCTGTCTGCACGCTGCTGTCATCTGGGCCCTGTGCAATGCTTCTCGTTCTTACTTCCTCTCGCCTTCTACGCTCGTTTGTCCTCCGGCTTCTAACTCAGGGTACGCGCAATGTTACTGGGAAGTTGTTGAAGTTCTGTGAACATTTAAGTGTTAAAACATTTGCCCACACGTGCAGCGCTGTGTTGAATCAGGAAGCACAAACCGCTTGCACTTCTGCAACAACTTCTGTCCTTTGTGCCATTTATGTTCTGGGTGACGAATGAGGAAGAGTGTGATCAAATGTCTTCCATTTAGGAACTAAAAACACACTTTGAGCGATATCCACTTCTACTTTTCAAAACAGATATGCATTGTACGTTTCATTGTGTTTGTTTGTTTTTATGAGTACGTTGTTCCCACTTACATTCTCCTCCAAGGTAAACTCCTTCTCCGACACAGGAGAAGAAGGTTTGTGCTTCATAAAGTCCTTGAAGCTGCTGGACCTCTGCAGACTGAGCTAGAAACAAAAATAATTGCAATTATGTCAAAATCATAATGAGAAAAGCCGGCAAAACTTTCATCAAAAAGCAAACGGTGTAAACAAAAAGGCATTACCAGAAAAACACATCAGTCTGTTGTTGTGTGGTGTTTTACTGAAATGCAACACTGATAACGCTCATGTCACAGTTGAGCACATTTGTTCTTATCTCTTCATCTCTTAAAATGTGTGAACAAAATGTATCTGCGGAGGGACTTCTCAGAAGGAGCAACTGCCCATGTCTCTCCTCCCAGTTATCAACGATGAACTCATGAATCTGGGTCATGTTGCAGACAGTGTGTGGAGATTCTAAAAAGTGTCGGCTCAAGTCTGCATGTCACATGCATATGTTTGAAATTAAGACCAATTCTGAACCCCCAAAAAAGCCACGTTCTTACTCTTTTGCATAATATTCACATCTCATAGTTCCCTCCCTCCAGTGGAAACTTTTCGTCTAATTTTCCATACAACCACACGTCACTGTGTACGATTTTATCGCAGCTCATCCTTTTTTAATCTTAGCCGTAACCACAGGAAACGGGCAAAGCTTGAGTGATTACAGACATCCAGTCAGCGCTGGCGGCTGATGGTCTCTGTCTGTCTAACCTGAAGAATGTAACCACCAGTGCAGTCGAGGGAACAAATGACCTTTATCATTATGAGGCTATTACAAATGTTGCTGGTAAATGTCTGTTTCCCCTGCCACGGTTGTGCTCCCTAAAAAGCCACCGAGCTTTAAGATAAAACAATCTTTAATTGCCGCTGATAATCGACTTGTGTTGTGGAACAATGAACAATCGTGTCCTCTCCAGCCTCGATTATCAGCGGTGATAGATGTGTATTAGGAGAACACGATTGCCGGGAACACAAACAAAATGAGATGTGTAATGACAAGGCGTGAATTGGACAACAGGAAGTGGGGATGTTAACGGTAAATAAGAGCACTGGCGTAGGAGACTCGCTCTGTTGTTGGCTGCTGGGGACGAAGGCGCCACAATGCCTGCTATGACTCAAACTACATCTGCAGCAAGGATTCACACTGCCGCAATAGAGGAACTTTGCTTTTCTAAAAAAATATATGTCGAGGACAGAGAGTATTTAGACACTTAAAAGTTGTTTACACATGAAGATCGTACTGAACTTTTAGTTGTGTGTGTGGGGGTTCGTTCAGCTTCACCGCAAAAAAAGTGCACTAACTTGAGCAGACATCCTGTGTTGAAACGATGTGCACAGAGACAGCTGTGCGAGATGTTGAAATGCAAACTCAATCACACTGTGTGATAAAGACCGCGTCACAATTCACTGTCTACGATGTTTACATTTAAAGAGGCATAATTTGAGCACATTCACTTGAAACCTTCCAAAACAAACAAATTGCCAAACAACTCACCTTCTTCTTCTGCACTTGCTCTTTCTCCGAGGCATTGGAGGGCTTTCGCCTCAACATCTTCTTCTTCTTCTTCAGGGGTCCTTCAGAGATCTCTTTGGATAAAAAGCCTTGAGAGCGATACACCGTTCTTAAATCAGTGAGGGTTTCTGTCACTGTGCTGTCGCTGCCAAGGTTGTCAGATAAAGGAAAAGGTAGAGTTGCACTCTGCTGCAGCCGCATGCAGTGCAGAAGCTGAGGGGAAGTTACGTAGCCACAAAGAAGCTAGAGAGGCCAACCTTGTTTTGGGCCTCTGGTGTTAACACAGGCAGGCAGGTTACATGTATTTCTCAGTCCTGCTTGCCACAAACTCTCTGTGGCAAGCAGGACTGACACATGAAACTGTTCAAAAAAATGTCATCACAACTCAGTTTTGACTGGCTGATAAAGGTTAAAAATAAAGTATTTTTTCTGTGAATCTTGCTTAATACGGGTTCAATCGACCTCTGGTTACTCATATAATATGTATACTCATATGTTCAGGCAGATAAAAGCTCAGGATAATCAATAAAGGAGCAGATGTTTTTAAAACATCAAGTCATCTCTCGCTGCATTGTCACTATTTTACAACATTTCTACTGTCACAGCAAAATGTTGAAGTTAAAGTTAAGAAGATCTGTATCATGCAACACGGCAGCTCTCGAGTTGCCAACCAGCTCTGTGTCAAATTATGTTTTTTTAATTTTGCAGCTTGCTGTCTAGCCATCACTCTCAAAGAGCACATATTTGCCATTACATCTGAAGTGTGGAAGTGAAATCTAAGGATGACATATTTAGAAACTCAGTAACGGCTTTGCAGCTGCAGCAGAGGAGCTAAAACACTAGTGATCAGACAGGCCAGCTCGCCCGACAAAGGATATTTACCCAAAATGTGAGAGACAAATGAGTTGCAAAAGGTCAGACAAATGCTGTCAGTGTAAAAACATCCACGACAGAAACAACTTGGGTGAGTCACAGAAATGTGCGTGCGTTTTAGTGTACACTCAGGACAAACACTAGGCAAATATTAGTAGTAGAAGCAGAGAGGGAAGTAAAATGTAATTCAAGTTTAGCTTGTTATTTTGGTGGGTAGCAAACCACATGATGAGAGCATGCCCTATTTAAGTTTCCCGTCACTCGACTGCAGATTGGCAACAAACTGATCTGTCTGCAGATCTTAAAAGGATAAAAGCAAACGCACACACACACATATAATGATTTGTTGTAGATTAAATTGAAAGGATAAAGTGTAGTACTCAGAAGTACCCTGTAGAGTGGCCATCCACTAGTTATGGAGCAATGTAAAATGCTAACAACAACACCGCAGAAGAGACTTTTGTTCCCAGAGAACAATGATCTCATACTTGTTGTTCCTTTTTCTGTGAGCCTCTCGACCACAAAACCCCAACGCAGAACGGATATGGATGAATCTGCCTTTTCTTAAGGCTGTTTGACTTTCTGTATCAAATGTTTCTTCATGTGCTTCTGGTGATGTTTGACAAGAACCTGCAGACACAGAGTGTGGACTGATGGCACATTCACACCTTCAAGTAGCACTGACATAGTTGCCAGGCAACCGGCCGTGAACTCTTAACATGTGGAAGAAATAAAACCGCAAGATCTGCTCACAGTTGTTTAAATGGACAGTTTCAATATGATTCGATGTTTAATGTAGTCTTTACAGAGTTATGATGAATCAAAAAACACGTCCTCAACTATATAAAGCTAGTGGCTTTTGGTAGCGTGAGGCTTTGATACGATGCTACTCATATGCTTTTGATATGCTGATTTAGCTTCGCACAAAGACTTTAATGAGCGTACAATGCTAACACATTCTGACACATTCTGTATTCTGTGATAAATCAGATTCTGTCAACTGATGGCCATGCATATCCAGTTGTTTTCTTTCCTCCGTTCATGTGAATGAGCCAGAGAACCCACCTCCAATGGTGTAAGCAGTTTTTATACATCCATGATTAAGCTACGCAGATGAAAACACTAAATTTCAGGTACATGTCTTCAAGGAGTTTGCAGCATCTGCTAAACTGTCCCAGGGAAATGATGACTACCGCCCTGTAGCACTCACACTAATCACATTGAAATGCTTTGACTTGTCTAGGACCACATCAAATCTCAATAATCAAACTCTTGTTTGCAAAATCCCCAACAGGTCTATAGGCGAAGCCATCTCCTCTGCCCTCCATCGAGCCCCTTCACAGACGAACAAGAACACTCACGTGACATCCTGTTCAAGGATTTCAGTTCAGCATTTTGTCGCACCGCGGCGAAGTTGTTGGGTTTGTTTTATTTTGTTGGGTCTTTTTGTCTTGTCATTTCCTGTTTTATTTTGAAATAGTAACTATCCTCTCGTTTCAGGTTCCTTGCAGTTCCTCAAGTGTCACCTGTCTGATTGTCTTCCCTGATTCCTGATTGTGTCCACCTGTGTCTCCACTTCCCTCATGTGTAAGTATACGCGGCGTCTTCCCTTGTCCTGGGCCAGTGGATTCGTTTCTGTCCTTGTGTCCATGCGGTCCCTCTAGCCCAGCCATAGTTTCTAAGCCTTGAATACCAAGCCATCTCGTTCTGTTCCATTGGGTTCCTCCGAGAGTGATTTTGATTTCGTAAGTTTTGTGTCATAGATTTAGTTTAATTGTTGAAGTTTTCATAGTCTTTTGTTTCCTCCGTAAGGAGTGAATTTGGTTCTTTCGTAGTGCCTCCAGTTTTTAAGGAATGTTTTTGTTTTCCTCCAAGAGTGGAGTGATCTTTTGTTTTGATGATCTTTTATAGCCATGCTTCTTCCTATTTATTTATTTATTGGAAGAAGTGTGTTCTAGATTAATTTGATAGCTTATATTTATTTCTCTGCCTTGGAGAGTCAGTCTTACTAATAAAGGACTAATATACCTGGAAAACCCTGCATCTGTGTCCTGTGTTCTGCCTGGGCGTGACACATTTAACACAATCGTCCCCCAGAAGTTGGGCCCCCCGGACCTGAACAATTCCCTTTGTAACGGGACCCTGGACTTTCTCACAGAGGGACCCAATGCCGTGTGCATTGGGAACATCACCTCAATAGCCACCACACTCAGCACACCAAATATGACTCCAATCATATTATTATAAGTCTGTAGACGACACAACCCTAGCGGGCCTCATTAGAAACAACAGAGCTTCCCATCAGTCGATTAGTCAACTAAACGGACACTTTGTTCTCAGTCCACTAAGATCTCTTTAGTCTATTCGTAATTTTTGTATGCTTTTTAATGCTAAATGCCTTTTTCCAATAATGTTATGAGACACAAGATTTAAAGTGGTGCTTTTGTATGAATAATTGAGGAGAAACTCAGTTTTACTGTCAATTAAATCAATTAATTGATTAGTTGACAAAATCATATGGGTGTTAGTGGACTAGCGATTTCATTGGTCGAGAGCAGTCGTAGACGGCCTCCAGAGGCGAGGTGGAGCGGCTGACCGGAGCAGTGTATTAATGTTCACAAGACAAAAGGGAGGGGAATCGACCTCCTCTTCTCAGCAACAGATCCTGTTTGGAGCAAGTTTCTAGGTGTGCACATCGCTGCTGCTGACCGGAGTGATCAAGCAACTGCATCAAGAAGGCACAACAGCGTTAACTGTAGCTGTCGGAGAAATGCAATTGAGTGATGACATGAAGTGGTGCAGCAGTCTAGTTTAGTAGAACATGTATCGGAGTAATACCTAAAGTTGTGTTTAAGTGTAGTTTGGCGTTTTCTTCAGATATTTATTGTTTTAATCACTTTTTTAAATCCTCTCTAAACTCTACGACTTGTCTTTCGCCTGATTTTTCATTTTATTTTCACTACTGATAGTGTCAGTTTTTCTGTACCGTGCTGCATTGACACATTAACATCTTTTGAGAATAATAAAGTCTGTCTGTCTGTCTATATCAAGTCCAACTAAAATCTCAATCACTAGTGTTTAAGTCAGCCAAAGTCAAGTTGCAAGTCTTGTTGATTTTGTCAATTCAAAAAGTCATCAGTTTCGTGACTCGTGTCCACACCTTGTTTTAAAGACTGTTACTTTAATAAAATAAAAATTGGTTATACAAATGTCCAGATTAAAAACAATAAAGTAAAAACATCAATAATCAAACAAGTCACTTTTTTATCAACACCATAATATCAGCCATTTACCCACCCACTTAAATTATCAAACAATTATATCCTTTAATTGGAAAACGTTAAATTGCAGTGCTTCTCTCAACCTGGTGTAGCTTCTCAATAGAGACTGCATAGGAGTAACATTAGTGTGCAAGTCTGCTGTGAATGTGCAAAAGAGATGAAGATTGCTCAGATGATGTTGTGAAAGAGAGCGACAGCGAGAGCAATGAGGGTCAGCGAGGAGGAACACAGAGACACAGAAGATCCAGACTCCACGAGGGACTCTGTATGTTTGAGCATCCAGTCCTTCTCCTCTTGTAGTCCCTGTTTGTCCAGTTCAGGACCCACCAGCCTCCGTATGGTCTCATAGTATTTATTCAGCCACTGAAGCTAGAGTGAGAACAGTTCAATCTCAATGAAAGTCACAGATGTACACTGCTGGCATGTGAAAAACAGTTATCAAGTAAAGAAGTAAACTGTGAATAATGGACAAAAATCATATATAAATATCTGATAATACTGTATCTTCCTGGTATAAGGTTAAAAATGGTGTTCCACAGGGTTCAATTGTTGGACCACTCTGTTCTGCCGCGTGGTCACATTTGTCAAAAAATAAATAAAAATATACTTGTTGCTTTGTCAACAGTCGAAAAAGATGTGCTCATATTGTTTACTTACGTAAGACAAAGTTCTAGTACTATTATTTCTACCACTTGGTCACTTTAATATTTTAAGATAACTAACTGTTGTGTATTGTCTTATAGGCCAGTGCCAAAGACAAATTTAAATTTTTTGGCAAATCTAATAAAGCAATCTGAATCTGAGCCTTAAGCAAAAGTAAAAAAGTTTTACCGGCTAAATGTACTGAATTGAGCAAAAGTGACTCATACATTATTATATATGACGTTATTGAATTATTAACTCTGTTGCATCAATGTAAAAGTGTCAAGGTGTAACTAATTATATAACATGTTTGGATAGTTTAATCCCTAACAATGCGTTTTATTATTAATCCAATTGTTTAAATGTAATATCTTAAAAGTATTTAGCAACTATAGCTGTCGGGTAAATGTAGTGAAGTAAAAAATACTATATATTCCTGTAAAATGTAATGAAGTAGAAATGTAAAGTAGCATAAAATGGAAATACTCAAGTACCTCAGATTTTACTTAAGTACAGTATTTGAAAAAATTTCCCGAGTTACTTTCCACCACTGATCTTAAGTCTCCAGGCGATGTTCACTATAAATAAACTGAAGTTGAAAAGAAAAGAGGAACTAAATTTGTGCAGCCAAAAAACTAAACAGTTTTTCTTTGTGCTAAAGTAAAGGAAACCGTCACTCGCAAAGCTGGAAAACGAAATAGTGAGTCTATGTCACACTTTATGAATTCATATTTACAAAATAAAGCAGGAAACTGATCATATGTTTGGGGAAGCTTGTTACTGGGCATTTATGTAATGGGTTTAATGGGGTTAACACCTTTTAGTGCTCCTTTAAAAAAAATTAATAATAGTGACATTTTTGTAAAATACAGTTGATTTTGCAGGCGAATACAATTACAAACCTGCTCTGAGCTGAGGAGAGTGGTGTCAATCAGCTTTCTGTCATATGGAACCAGCGACACGGTGTCAAAGGTCAGGTAGTTATGACCATACTGAGTGAAAGAAAACACAGTCACAAAGAAGTTATATTACATTTATATCATTCATTCACAGCAGGAAATCATTGACATGATTATAGCGTTTTAATAAAGCTCTGTTTTCTAGCTACCTTTGTATGTACAGGTACAACCACAGCAACATCTTCAATCCGGATCCCAAAGTCATTCTCCTTGTAATATCCAGGCTCTTAAGGAAAGAAAATCACCATCCGTTTTTTCTTTATTTGAGCATTTGAGCCACGCTAAAGTTGATTTCCTTTCATATGACCATAATGTTGTGTTATTTGTAGTGGACGTGGATCTATTTTCAGAAAGAATAAAATCTCACCAATAGACGTGAACATGCCAGTTCTGAAGGGAATGTTGTTGCTCTGAAATCCAACTGGCCCTGGAAAAATATTACAACTTTACAATAGTGACAGTAATAATTAGTTGCAGCTATATATCAGAGAGTTAGCTACCTCATTGTGACTCATTTTATAAAACATTGCAGATTTAAGTGTTTTTGTCACGATAGATGTGATGCATTGCAAAATGAAATATGTGCTCTGTCATGCTAATTGCTATCCAGTTTATCAAATGTATCCCTCCCACTTACGGTATTAGCAGCAGAGTGTGATGAAGTACAATTTGGTGCAAAACAGCATAAACACCATCATAATCATGATGCTTTTAGACATAACAGATTTCAGCCTTTGAAGTCTGTTTTAGTGGGATGGATTTATGTTTTAGAATGCGCTTCTAAGTGATAGATGAAGATGTCACTACACTGGATATGTTTAATGATCTCCTATTGGAAATATGTGGAAAATAAAAAGAGAGCATACACTCATGAACTCCAAAGTAGTTTCCAACACCGTGACCTGTTCCATGGCCGTAGTTCAGGCCCACCTCCCACAATGCCCGGCGACCCAGCATCTCCATGTTTACACCTGTTGATAAACAAAGAGCTCAAATCAAACATCCTACTGCAGATATATTTCTATAAATCATCCACTTAAAACTGAAGAAATAAACAAGGTGATCAAAAAGTGGAGAAACAGAGCCCCCTAGTGGTGAAACTAGAAAAGGATTCAGGGTAGAATCCTTGTAAATCTCATTTTAAATGTATGATTTAAATGTATGAATGTTTTTCATTCCCACCTCGTGTCCCTGAGGGAAAGATGGTTCGAGATATCTCAATGTTTCCCATGAGCACTCGAGTGAAGGCCTCCTGTGAAGCCAGACAGCTGGTTAATGACAGGGAAAGGATATCTAAAATAAATATTTTCGATTATGGTTTTTGAAAGAACTTTATAGCAAAGATTTTTCCAGCTAAAAAGTCTACTAGTTTCTGGCTTATAATAATGTCAATAAAGAAAAATATACGGAAAGAAATACAGAACTGGACTGATCGGCTGCAGTGTGTTTGATTGGCAACCTCCTGTGACAGCGAAAATATAAATATCCCTTCAAACATTCACATTTTCACCATGATATCTAATGCATTACCTTTTGCATTGCTGTCGGGGCTCCCCAGTGAACTGTCCGAGTGATGTCAGTGGTCCCGTCTCTATAAATAGTGAGAGGCACGATGACTCATTTCAAATGCAAGCGATGCGATGTGAAAGTGGAGAGTCAGTGAGTGTGTTTTTACTCACAGATACTGGCCGCCGGAGTCCACCAAGTACATCTCATCAGCTGTCAACCTCCTGCTGGTTTCTTCTGTAGGGCTGCAAACACAAGAATAACAGGAAATAATAGCAGCCCTGCAGATGATTGTTGTCGTGCATATAGAGGACCATGACAGTGTTTTAAAAGGTTTACATTACTGCTGTCTATTTTCTAAACAATGTAGATTGATAGAAGAGAGCTCACACAAAAATGAGCAGTGAGAGAGTGAAGGTGATGATAATTAACACAGAGGGACATTGTTATTATTATGGCAGAAAGAAGGTTTTACTGATTGAGGTACTGATACTTAAGTACATACTTGTACTTTGCCTGACAATTGTTTCTCAAATATTTCCTTTCTATGCTACTTTATACTTCTAATTCTAATTTCAGACAGAAACATTTTTGTTTTACTCTACGCTTTTAGTTACTAGTTACTTTTTACATAGAAAAACACAAGATATATTCATGTGATATGATGCACCAATATTCTACTAATCAGTATCAGCTTTAATGTGTATACATTTACAAGGAATTAGACTTTTTTTGTAGCTCTCAATGTACATACACAGAAATAGACATAATACTGTACTATACAGCTAAGGCACGGGAAAAAAAGCTGAACAAAGGCAAACAGATATGACTACTTATGAACACATATAAATATGCTATACTTTAAATAAATATATATTTATATCTGTATGTAGCAGTCAAACTAGTTAATAAAACAACCCAATGAAACTGTAACGCAATGCAGTAGAAAATATTCTATTCTATACTTTAGAATAGAATATTTCTACTTTCAGTTTGAAAAAGTTTCATCAATAACATAAGTAAGCATGTTCCAAAATTACCCCAACGATTTTATACTCGTTTGACATTAAAAAGAAGAGGTCAGTAAGAAAAGAACATAAATAAATCTTACCTGTAATGCGCAAGTGCAGCATTGGGTCCACTTGCAGAGATAGTCTCAAAGCTTGGGCCTCTGCTGTCTTTCTGTTTGCTGTAAGGATGTTTATATTAGCCGTGATAGGCAACTATGAAGTGAGTGTAATCATAACGATTCCAATTATGAAATATTTTGTAATTTATGACTGAATTTTGTTTGTGTAGCTCTCCTCCATCTTGTGTGCACTCACCCGCGACACTTATTGACGTATTGTACAGCAGTCAGCTCAGTCTCTTTCCCCTCCGGCACGGCCTTCTCCAGCCACATCAGCAGTTGGATGACCGCAACTGCATCCCTCACCTGCACAGAACCTCAATCACATCACCACAAATCATACAGACTGACGCATCGTGTGGTATGTTGCAAGGCTGTTAAGACATCTCTGGACAGGATAATGAATGTATCAGAGTGTGTGTTCACTGAAGTGTTCAAGCTCTCGATGAAAACGCTACATAAATGTTGTGGGTGAGGTCCCATATATATCTATATATATATATATATATATATATATATATATACATATATATATATATATATATATATATATATATATACGTAAAGACGATTTATTTGTGCGCATGTGTGGAGGTGGGGTAAAACCTGAGTGTGTCTGTGTGCAGACGACATACATGAGCATCCCTCAAGATTCGCTGCTCAGTCTCATCTTTCACTGCTTTCGTCGTCAACACAGGTGAGTAGGAGCTTGTCATCAGTTTCTCCTAAATGAATGCAAAAAAAATCAGAATGAATACAAATATATTTATCCTTTAATACAACCTATTTTAGCCTGAAGAGATCTTATCCTGTCAGGAGAGTAAACCTGAGCCTTTCTTTGTGTGCATTTATTTTCTAAAGACTATCGCTATCATATGGGAATAAGTATGTTTTAAGATATTACAAAATAACTATACAGCTTAGTGGTCATCATTACATTTCATTTAGATGACGCTTTTATCCAAAGCGACTTACAATCATACACCGTAGACACAGCTACGGGGAGCAATTCAGGGTTAAGTGAAACAAGCTGTAAACACAACACTGACATATAAGGATTTGCAGCAAACATGTCAGCAGACACAAATATACATTAGCATTCCTATGGAGTGGGGGGATGTCTCATAACCTCCCTTTGGCTCTGTTTTAGTCTTGTGAGGGAAATATCTGTCACTTCAGCTGTTTGACGCTCCACTGTGTACACCAGAGTCGCTTTATTATGAAAGGAAGATTAGCACTTCTCGTCTTTGAAGATATTGAAACGCCCTGTAGAGTGGAGAGGACCTGCTGATAAATCTCGGGTATGTGGGTTCTTCATCCCGAGCGACCCCTTTCAAATTAAACATAGTCACTTCATCCATTGTTTATATAAAATAATTCATTAGTGCAGCTTTAAAAACTTGGATTTCATCCACAACACACACCAAAAATATCCCATCAGTAGCCTACAAGTGGTGACTCCGTACAGCTAAAACTGTGCAGGACAAATTTTACTGGACATACACAGAGCATTTAATTCAACGTTAATAATAATATACCACTTAAACAAAGAACAAACTGAAACAGAACAGTAACTATAACAAAATAAAATATCTGTGTACCTCTGGTGTAATGATCTCATAAAGTGCGTAGTTTGTGTACTCTGTGCCGATCCACACTTTAACCCCAGGCTGGGCAACATACTTCTTCAGCTGATCTCGGACAGTGTCGTAGCTTTTCAGCTGCACACAAAGTGACCCGCCACAGGAGGCGTTCAGGTACACCCTCAATTCCTCTGTCACTCGGTCCAGGTGGAGAAAGAGCCTGGGAGATGTGGATATGCAGCAGAGAAGAAAAGTTTATATAAGAAAAATGCTCCAGGTCCTTATGTACCTCGTATATGTGATGGGACATGTAATCACTGGAAAATGAACTTACCAGATCTCATCCATTGTGAGAAGTGTGTAGGAGTAGAAGAAGGGATTGTACGGGATGTCGTTGCCACGCAGATTGAACAGCCCTAGAAATAAAAAATGTACCCCGGCGCATTGCATTCATTTACTCATCATCTGCTACATCCACTCGATTGGAGACTTATGCTGTTTGTATCTAATGTTTGTGTCTGACATTTTGTGTTGTAGTCACATCTCCTGTCAGTCTGACTTTGTATCATAATCCTTCACATCAGAATGCAACTACTATTTTTTGTTTGTTTTATTATGAAATGTTTTTTATTTTCACCTTATCTTCTGTTATATTGTATACATTTTGTTTAAAATCATCAGATAGGATTTTCTTTTTGTAATTGTAAAAAAGCTCTGCACATTTAAGTCAAATCAAATGTATCTTGAGGAAGAACTCAAGTTTTGTTTCTGTGTTGGTGAAGAGCTATAAGTGTGTGTTTAACTAGACGCTTTTATGAACTGCAATACATTCACTATTATCAATGTCGTTTTTCAGTGAATTCAGCTGTGGTTCGGTATTCATTTTTCTAAAACAGCAACATGATTTATAGAAAGTGAGTTACTTACAGGCTGTTTCATCCAGAGCTGACAGCAGAAGAGCTGTCGGTTCGTAGGGATTGTCTCTCATCTGATTCCGGATGTGCTCCACTTTCATCTGCCAGGACCTTTCTGCAAACACACAATTTGCTTTTATTTGCATCCACATGATAATTTATACTTGATGCTCACTTGTGTCGGAACATTGAGTTATACGATGTGTGTTCACCATCATTCTCATTAAACCTGCATTAAAGTTGCCGCAACAAGCTGAAAACACAACAATTACCTATTATCTCATAACGTTGATATAGTGAACTTCAAAGCCAACAATTTTCTACAGTATTTACACATTAAGCAGACACAAAGCAACATTATCCTTCATTTGGAGTCATGTTTTGGTCCAACATTGTCTCTCTTCTCAGCTCTGCGAGCACTGGGCTACTAAATGTTGCACTCTGTTCACCAGCTAGTCATAGGATGGTGCCAGCGGAACGCCTCCACATCAACTCTGGTAAAACCAAAGAACTGGTGGTGGACTTACGCCGTGGTAAACGCTCTCCCCCGGAACCAGTTAACATCCTGGGAATGGACATTGAGATCGGTCTGACCACACACATTCACTCTATAAAAAGTGCAGACTCTTTCTGCTGAGGAGACTGAGGTCTTCAGACCTTCTTTGACTCTGTGGTGGCATCAGCCATCTTCTATGGAGTGGTCTTCTGGAGCAGCAGCATCTCGACAGCTGACAGGAAGAGACTACACAAACTTGTAAAGAAGGTCAGCAGTGTGCTGGGGTGTCCACTGGATACAATGGAGGTGGTGGCTAAGCTATCATCCCTGATGGACAACACCTCCCACCCCATGCAGGACACTCTGGCAGCTCTGTACAGCTCCTTCAGCCACCGGCTGATTCATCCCCGGTGTGCGAGGTACCGCAAGTCCTTCCTTTGCTGCTGTAATCCTGTACATTTCCCCACTGCAGGACTAGTAAAGGATTATCTTATCTTATCTTATCTTAGTCACTATGTGTTGTTTGCCATTTGGTAGCATATGGTAGCATACAGCAGCCTGCTGCGTCTGGAAATTAGTTAGATGAGAGCGGTGGCAGAGAGGCATGGCAGTTAAGTTGCAGGCTCTAAATTAAAAGCAAAAAGCTTAATATATGCCAACATGCCCTTAGAGGGTAACTGCAGAGAGCATCACATTTTATATTACACATTATCTGACCCATTGTTTCAATAGAAATATTGATGTGATGTTTCCTACTATGTGCAGACACATATCCTTGATTTTCCAATAACCTTTCTTTGACATTCCTGCTCATCCTCTTAACTCTACTGCCAAATATAAAAGAACACTTTCATAACAAACACACACACACACACACACACACACACACACACACACACACACACACACACACAGACCATTATGTTTATGATGCTCTACATTCGTTCCATTTGTCGATTCTAATACCATAAAGACTAAAAGGCCTATGAGCGTCCAGACAATTTCCTTTTTCAGAGAATTTTCCATTCTCTCAAAGTTAGTATTTGATCCTTCAGACAGCCATAAAGACATGAACAGGCTGTTTATGGGTGTGTTTGTGGAGCCGCTTATTGACTTCTGTCCAGTTTACAGGTATTTATCAGCACAAAGATAAAGGGCACCAGCAGTCTGCAGAGTGTGTGTACAGCACAGACATATAAGGGAACCCACGTATGACTCTGTCGGGGAGGCGGCTGAGGTTGTCAGGAGGGATGGGCGGTCTTTCCTTCCACATATGGTCAACCAGGTTGTCAGGAACGGACTTGAGGCTACGATTGCTCGAGTCCAGATTGAGGCTGTAGTCCTCCTGCGTTTCTAATGGAGGAAATTGCAGATGATTACACACAACGAGTCGAATTAATCGCAAGTAAACAGTCTGTGTGGCGTCTGGAGGCTCCATTATTAATGTTCCATCTACGTAGGGCGAGCACTTTATTGCTTTTAACCTGGACTGAGAAGAGGGATTGAGAGTAGAAACCTACTGAGGGAGAAGAGGAAGGAATCAAAGCCGATCTCGCCGCCTGGTGGGACCTCAGAGATCAGCCACTCTGCTACACTGCTGATGGACACTGGGGGACATCACACATGACAGAATCAAGTTATTATTGACTTTAGAGGATCCATTTGACTTACCTGTGGTGACTATTGTGATACATCAGAGAATAATAAAAAAATAAAAAGGTTTTTTTTTAATGTGAATTTAAACAAATCAGCACAAATTGCTTTGCAGCGAAATGTGTCAATATAATTATGATTGAGATAACATAAACACTTTAGTAATACAAATACATTAAGACTAAACTGATCCAAATGTCAAGTTTGAGGGTGCAACAAGAACCTTGTTTTACTTTCTTTGGGCAATAAGTTGCATGAAAAGATATAAATGAATTATTTTGTGAGGTCCAGTCACCGTTGCCTAAAAACGTTGTGCCAAATTTGAATAAATTCTTAAAATATTGTGTTCATGAGAATGGACCATCTGTCCGTTGACAACCGAAAAACACTATGCCTCCGGCCATGGATGGCATAAAATATTAAAAGACAAAACAAAAGAAACAATGTTATGTGATGGTTAAGGCTAAAGATGAGTCGGAAATCTACAAACGACCAGACATCTCAGTGTTCGGCCTCAAACACATGTGTTCCCACTGAAGACAGCAGTGTGTGTTGTGTTGTTGGGTTGAGCTCTCTTGTACCAATCCTTGACTGACGACAAGTGCCATTACAAGTCATAACAAGATGCTCTCTAATATTGTTTGTCCTTTACAAATTTCTAAACACCAGCATTATACGTCAGTGTTAAAAGTGTTTTTGCAGCGACTTTTAGTTGGTTGATGGGCTATTGTTACCATGTAAATCCTCTAATAACGGGTGCTGCATTTGTCAGGATATTTTTAGTCTGATCATCAAAAACCACACCATCTTTTTCCAGCTCCCAGTTGCAATCCATCTGCCTCTCAGCTTGAACCCAGTAGCGGCTGTCTGTCCACAGAGCGGCCTTAGTCTGAGTAACCACAGCAGTGCCTGAGGAGAGACAGGACAGCAGCTGTGTGAGGGAGAGGTCAGCCTCGACACTAAATTACAAACGACAGTAAATGTCACAGTTGATTTGGAACAATGGTCAGCTAATCTTGAAACATGTAAGCGTGTGATTGTAGAGAAACGGGAAGGTTATGAAGAAACACTGAGGAGATGGCAGCCGGGTGATGAGTGGTGGATATATAATTAGGGATTACATTATCATTCCACTGTTGTACCATCACATCAGATAGAAACACTCAGGTAACAACTGCTGAATATAAATTGTGTCCGATTCTGAATGGAGGCTCGGAACATTTGACTTTGGCCTGAGGTTTGGACTGGTCAAAACAGCTCTTTACTGAAATGTCATTTGTCCTCTTATCCTTTCATGCACGGAACAGCTGAGTACAGAAATATCTAAGATCATTAATTTTGTTCTTCATTACTGCAGGAAAATATATCTCATGATCTAATGGTGAAGTTACTCTGCGAAGGGGAACGCCGATGAATGACAAGATGCAACGATGCAGCGGGTGAAAGCGATGAAACGAACGATGAGATGGCTGTTTGGTGAGGATGCGGGATGAAAGTAGACGAGCTACATGATCGCGACATTCAGACGTGGGGAGTTGAAGCATGAGGGGGAGGAGGAGGACGCCGACGAAGACGAAGACGAAGACGAAGAAGAGGAGGAAGAGGACGACAAAGACGAGGACGACAAAGACGAGGACGACACAGACGAGGACGACAAAGACGAAGAAGAGGAGGCGGCAGAAAAACCAAGAGACAGAAGGGGATTGTACCTGCAGAGCCTGTAAAGCCGGTCATGAAGGCCATCCTGGCATCACGTGGTGCAATATACTCACTCTGACAGAGAAACAGAGGTTAGCTTCTCTCACACGCACGCGCGCACACACACACGCACACACACACACACACACACACACACACACACACACACACACACACACACACACACACACACACACACACACACATGGTTTAAACCCAGATGAAACAATGATGACGGACAGCAGATGTACCAGGTGAGCATCAGTGCCAGGGATAATGTAGGCAGAGATATTCAGAGGAAGCATTTGCTCTCGTAGGTCCTGCAGCCGGAGAGTGGTATTTACTCCTGTGCTGGGGAGGTACTGTAACACGCACACACACACACACAAAGGCAGAGAAAGACAAATAGTGTGAAAAGTCTTGAGATCTAATTAAAACCTGCAGAACTGCTGAATCATCCCGTGCTGAATCTCCCACTGTAATCATTAGCTGTTGTGCGTGTGCAGTAATCATTAACTGTAACTATATAAAACTTGTGCAACATGTTTCATAATGGAAAAAAATGCTGTGTGACTTCTTTGAGGTACATTTTACGACATCATTTCTGTGTTTTGTTATTTTGATCACAGTGCCTCCGTTCACTTACCGGTGGTGACAGGGAGCAGTTCCTCTCAGTTCGCTCGTATGCAACTGCACCGACCGTGTTTCCTGAAATGAAAAGCGCAAAGTGACAAAAAAAGCCGTTGGAAAGTGACACTAAGTCGTGACCGAGCTGAGCTGTCGAAGCACATTTTCTGATAAACCCTGAGTGCTGCTCTTTTATTATATATGTTTTGTGATTTATCGTATTGAATCTTTTCAGACACTGTGATTGTCAGAGTGGAATCAATGCTACTCAGGATTTATAAGCACACACAAACCCTTCTTAGTCAAAGTAAAGGACACTGGATGAGCTTGAACGTGGCAGCGGTGCAAAACAATAATGATATCAATCACAATAACCACAACTTGTCCAGTGAGAGGCAATCAGTCAAGAGACTGCTTTTTAATCAAAAAAGGAAGAGGATGAGACAGAGCTGTTATACCCTTTTTAGAGGACATTTTATGCAAAGAGATCCTGATGAGTAAACCAACAGGCACAAAAACTGATGGCAGAAGGCAATTTCTTAAGCCCTTTATGCAAGCTATTTTTAACACATGCAATCAATTCTGACTGCATATCATCCGTTTTTACAACTCACACCACTTCACGGCGTCTGTTATTATCGTCATAAAAAAAACCCAGAAAGAGCAGCAAAGTCTTCACACAGATATCAGAGACTTGACACTCACACTCAAAGACAAAGAGGAACTTTTTACCTGTTAGCGTGGCCAGAGACAGAGCCAACAACAACCAGCCACAGGAAGGCATCTTGGCACTACGAGCCCGTCACGAGCAGATCCAAAAACAGAGTGGCTACAAAGCAGGTGATCCGATGTGTATGCAGCGTATGTGAGAAAGTGTGTGTGGGTGTCTGATGAGAAATTGTGTGTGGGTGCCTGCTTGTAAGTGCATGACTGTCCTCGCTCTCTCTTTTTATCTATCTCTCCTCCTACTCTGCCACTATCTCCTCTCCCCGCGGCCCTTAGATAGGAATCATGTGCAGTGGCTTTGGGGTGGATCTTGTTGCTCAGAAACATTGCTTTCTGCCCTGACATATAATGTATCGAATCACAATGACCACCCACCTGATCTTTGTTCCCCCTGCATCTCCTCGTGTTGCTCAATGTTTTATATTGTGCCATGATGCAACTCAGCGGCTGTGGGTTGGGGATTCCCACGATGATGCCAGCGTCATCTGGCACATGTGTTTTTGATCGTATACAAAGAGACGTGTGCTGTTTTTATCATGCTTGTTTACACCAATACGACATGAGAGATGCTAACAGTGCATTCAAAAACATGGACAAGGTTGGTTTATATGCAGCACATACAGTAAGTGACTGCAGAGTCACATGGATGCGTGTTCTTTTCATGTTTGTGATTGTTCATCTTTTGCTCTATTCAAGCCAAATGTATGCTGCCATTTGGCTAAAAAAAGAAGGGGGAGAGGAAAAGGAGGAGGAGGATGTCTTCTTTTATCTTATCTGGAATTAGCTTCATGTAATGTTATTCTTGCTCAGTTTGGGAAAACAGTCTCATGTGACTCACCATCTAACATATTCTAACCCGTTTGTTGGTGTTTCATTTGCTGCGTTCTGTGAAGCACTTTGTAACTTTGCTTCAATGTTTTTTTGTTCTCTACAAATACAGGTTATTATAATTATTATGATATAAGCAGACAGGACCCTGGACACTCGTTCGGTCACCTGGCCAAGCAGTCAGTGCAAATAAATGATATAACGGCCTGGTTTATTAATCTGGACAAGCAGATTTATGCACATATAGCTTGTGATTTAATGGCATTGCGACTACCTGATGTGAATATTTTCTATTAGGTAACACCTCTTCGGTGCACTGGGATCCACTGGCTTTGATCATGACTTCAAAACCAGCAGACCTTCTGACTACGGTGCTGTAGTGCTGAAATAAGACATGAGTAACGCAACATGATCACAGAGCTTTGCCTCTTAGATTACCTCTTTTTTTCATTAGGGGTTGATTGAAATGTATCTGAGTGAGTTGTAAAGGTGTCTGTGGGCCTTAAAATATATTCATATGAAGCGAAATTGTAAAGTACCGTTAAATTAAAATTGCCCCTTTTCCCCATGCAGGAGCTCGTTTAACCCGTTAATTAAAAACAAGAGATATAATTATGAACAACTAGTTGATCCTAATGTCCTTCTGGTAATTGTTTGCTTTACTTTACGATATGACCCGAACATAGAGTCCAATAAATGTTGCTTATGTGTTACCTAAGAATCATACACTATATGAGGGTGTGTTTTATAGTGAGATAATGCTGCATTTATAACAAGACTTCCTCATTTCTGTCCATTATTTGTACTTAACAACAACAGAAAAGCGTAAACCACAAATCATAAATCATGTTTCACCCTTAAAGCTTTGTTACTTCTCACAACACTACTTTTAGATATAAAGTGACCCAGATATTGTGTTGGACCCTTTTATGATCACAATCAGTAAAAGGATTGATCCCAACTCTGCAAACCACCTGAAGAGTTCCTATCAGCGTGAAAGCCACATATTTTAAATATCTAAGGCTTTTAAAACCAAACTAAACAGACCATGTTGTTCTTGGTTGTGGTCTTTACATTCCTGGAGTCAACGATCACGAGTGAATAGACAGGAACAACACCACTCTGACATTGCGCTTCACATTATGTAATTAAAGCAGGAGACTATGCCTAATTGGAAATAAAAACATACTGCATTCGTATTTCACTAATGTGTTTGACTGAGTAGCTGTGTGTGTTTTCCCTGTTAACCAGAGTTTATTGACCAGGCAGCAACCTCCGGTTCTGAAGAGTGAAGTCAATGCCGAAGTGTCTTGAACTAGCATTCTCTCTACTGGCCAGCAGGGGGCGACTCCTCTGGTTGCAAAAAAAAGTCAGATTGTATTGAAAAGAGAAAAGGACCTTATTTCTCACTTGATTTATTACCTCAGAGTATGCTTTAGGGGGCGGGGCTACATTGTGATTGGCCGGTCGCTACACTACATGATACTTCCGATCATTGGTTGCAAAAAAGCCAAGATGGCAGAGGCCAAAATGCTGAACTTGAGGCTTCAAAACGTCTACAAACCAATGGGTGATGTCACGAAAACTACGAACACTTCGGAATTGAACAGGGACGTTTTGCACAGGCACTGCAGTAGTTTAAAAAAAATTATAGTAATACAAAATATATATATCTAAAAAATAACTGACTCTTTCATCTTAAGATAGAAGAAAAATAAGGCTGTATGTGCATCGGTTTACATTTTATATTTTGCCACAACCTGACTGACTGAAGGTGACCTGAGAGAGATTTGCCCAAAAGGCTCCAACTGATTCTTTGGAAAGAAGAAATCACACACGGTGGAAAAATGCAGAGCAGCTACCTTCATCAATGACACATTTGCAAACACCTGTAGTCCATTTGTAGCATTATAAATAATTTCTACAAGATTGTAATGTGCAGCAGCCCGAGTGGATTGACAGACTGAGCTGCTTACATGAAAAAGAGTTCATCTTATTTTGTTTTTGCATTTTGACTTTCGTCTGCACAACTGTAAGAATAATCTGCTACAGCCCACCAATTCTTGTCATATATCCGAAATGCTGAGTACAAGCCAGAGAAAGGTCAATCTATTATGTAATCTATTATAAGCAATACTGTAGATAATACATATTTTTTTCACCCATTCACATGGACTGTACACTCACCATTTACATATATGTAAATGGTGAGTGTACAGTCCAAAGGCCGTGGTGAGGAAAGAGACATGTGATGAACATCCGATGACAACCAAGTGCAAATCTCATCCACACTTAAAGTCACCTTGTGATGAGAAAGGTAATATCAGATCATCAAACTATAACCAAGTCCAGGCAGTTTTATGTGACTTATGTGTCTTGCTATTTATTATCTCATACGTAACTTGTTCTTAAGTCTCACTTGCAAAAGAGATTGCGGTGTTGATGAGATGTCCCAAATAAATAAAGTGTAACTAACAAACTAACCAAAAGCAAGGAAGCATAAAAGCAGTCTTAATTGACAGTGATCTGAGAGAGATTTTGAAGGGCCCTTAAGGACCCTAGACTTTATTTGGGGGCAGAAGAGATGTCTGTGCCGCAGACATGAGACTGAAAAGGTGGCTGACACTGTATTTCACCCTCTAAGTGAAATACACCGTTTCCCAAAAATAAAAAACAAGGCCAATGTTGTCGCGGAGACAGAGGGCTGATTAATGGACATGGACATGTGGTACAGACATTCATGGTCTCCCAATAGTTTTCTTTAATAAGGACACAAGGTTGCTGTGGGAACCTCCAGGAGCCGACAAAGTGATGCCGTACTCTTGGATCAAATATAATGCCGTACTAATGAACATAGTGCAGTGGAAATGTACATTTTAATGAATTTATAAAGAAAGCAAGGAAGATATTTTTAGTTTGCAACAACAGCAAAATAAGACAGGAGCAGATCAGAATACAGAGAGACCTCTCACAAAAGAATATCGTAAGATATATTTATACAAATTGGTGAGCTCAAAACAAAGGCTTGACAAAGGCCAGTTTAAAATAAAAGCCTCTGCAGTCAGCGTAAATGAAGGTCTCTGGCAATATTTGAGAACTCATGGTATCCATTTGCACATCAATTTGGCTTGTCTTCCATTCTTAATACACACTTGAGCTGTCAATGTTTGGCCATCTGTTATTGTGCATTGAAATGGGAACTGGATATGGGTCAATAAAACCCACTATTAGTCATAAAGCTTGTTTAGTTTGGATTATTGCTTGATAACACAGTGAATAAATAAGAGTAGATGGACACTAAAAGCAATAAACAGTTAACACACATAAAAGTGCTGATTCAACTTTGACTCCAAGGTTGTAAACAGTTGATGGGAATAGACTAAAATGGAAGGCTCCCTCTGTATGTATGTGTGCCTGGCCTTTGGTTTCGATCAACTTCCCACTTGGCGGTTGTATTCTGAGCATCCAAGGACGTGCAGTGCCGAGTGCGAGCTCTTGGATCTCGAGAAAGCTGCGAGCAGCAAAACAAGAGGGCAAGCAATCAGCCCGTTGTGAACAGGAACGTAACAAATTAGTTTTGTAAGTGTTTTGCTGCATATTTCAGTCCATTCTTCTTCTTCTTATTAACTGGTAGCTGCAGTTCAATAGTATACTAAAAATCAAACTGACAATCCGATGAAGGTCCATAAGTATTAAATCGTAAATCTTACTCTTATAAAAAAGTGTTTACAGCGCACAGATATAATGTAATCTTCATTGCTTTATCCTGTCACTAAAATGTTTCTGCATCACTATTTAGTTATACAAAGTGACCAGTTGGGGGTGTAGGTGCTCCATAATAATTCACAAAAATTCCATATTGTTAGGAAATGTGAAGCTAATTTTGACAGCTGATCGCACAGCCAGCACTCACACTTTCAAAAATGCACCAAAAACTCATCTATTTAAAAACTTTTAAACTGTAATGTAAGTTATGTATGATTTTTATTTTAATCTTAATATTATAATGTCATCTCTCTGCTTATTTAGTTATTACTTTTATTGTTTCTGTTTTTACCCTGTAAAGTGCCTATTAGATTAGATTAGATTAGTAAACTTTATTAATCCCCACTCATTTGTCATACAGACAACAATAGACTATTACAGGGCTATACAAATAAAATGTATTATTAATTGTATTATTATTATTTATCAGAGTGCAAAAC
Organism: Cyclopterus lumpus; assembly: GCF_009769545.1. Classification (NCBI taxonomy): domain Eukaryota; kingdom Metazoa; phylum Chordata; class Actinopteri; order Perciformes; family Cyclopteridae; genus Cyclopterus; species Cyclopterus lumpus. The sequence continues at coordinate 16,808,824 of NC_046975.1, forward strand.
ACAAGTAGAAAGAACACCACATCATCCTAAATGAATGATAAAATGTGATTTTACCAGCAGACACAATGAAGTATGCATAAAGCGACGGATGAGCAGATTGTGTGTTCTGATCCGAGCTTCCCCTTGCTTTGTTGACATAGACAGGCCGACTGCGCCTACATTTAGTGCGTGTTAGTGCGTGTGAGCGCGTCCCACTGGTTAGCTCACTGACGCGGGTCTGCACTGCCCTCATATGGTGGTCTCAGCTGGTAATGCAACCCCAACCGACAGCGTTGGTGTAGCACCCAGCATCCAGTTCCGTCTCAGGTACGCAGTGTTAGCTCGTCAGCCCTGTAAACTGTGAAGGGTCCAATTCAGAATAAATATTATACTATTGAAGTGTAATTACTGATGATGTGGTCATCACTTTAATGTTGCAGATGGTAAAGTTGGCTTAGTTTAATGACTTCATGTAGTCAATAAAGTCTTATCATAATGTATTTGTTTAATTTATTTGACAGTATTTCATATTCATTTTGTATTGACAATCAGAATAAGTTATCAGATAAAAGGAACAATATTCCACCACTGGTATCTGGTTTTGTAGACTCCAAAAAGCACCCCAGGATCAAAACTTGATTACAATGAGCATGCAGTGTGGACTTAAAACACAGGATACACACAGTGCTGAACCTGGCAGGGGCGGCTGCCACTTCAACACACATGACCACAAGGGGTCACTCGTGTCCAAGATATTGCACCTCCAAACCTCTCCTCAATCAGAGTGAACACCCTGTTCTTCAAAAACCTTTCCCCAGTATAGGTGCTCTCATTCACAAGCAACATAAACTAGACGTGTGTGTGTGTGTGTGAGTGTGTGAGAGTGTGTGTTTGTTTGTGTGTGTGTGTGTGTGTGTGCGTGTGTGTGTGTGTCAGGGAGATTCAGTGTCAGCCATCGGCCAAGCTCTAGCCTGGTGATGAGACTCAAAGTTATGGACCAATATTAATAAATGGTAGCCCTGGCAACAGTGTTCAGTGTGTGAGTCAGAGGAGCTCAGAGGGGAAGGCAGGGCACCGTGGCCAAACATGGATGCTCTCTAAAAAACACCTCCAGTGTCACATCTGTGCTGTACAAGAGTTTAGAGAACGACTGAATTATGATCAAATCAACTTGAAATAATCGCATCTCTTTCAGCAGGGGAATCATTTTGGGTTTTTTTTGGCACTGAGGGATTCAGAGATATGTTTGTTTTGTGTGGTTTAAGTCAACAGATATCAAATGCACAGCGCTGCAAAACTAAAGCGCTTGCATTTAACGACTTGTGAGGCGGTGTTTGAATGTTGACATGAAGGACTGGAGTGCAGTAAACAGTCAAGGAAATACATCGCGGTTGTTCCCTCCGCTGCTCTGGGATTGCTGGGATGTACTGTGGCAGTGATCCACGTTCTCCTGTATCTCTGAGGAGTGGATGATATTTCTAAAGTGACCAGAATGGTTGTTAACTGGGTACAAATCACTTAAACTGCTGCAGACAATGGACGCCAACCTCCAGAGCCCTACTCGTCCTTCTAATGTGGGACAAAAGGTTGTATACAGTTTGGGAAAAAGAAAGGCAGTAAATATGCAGAAGAAAAAAGGACTTAATTAGTAGCAGTCCCGTTCTGTTATGCAGTCGCATCAAAGGTTTTGTGACCTCAGTCACGTATACACAGTGCGGTCTTGTATGCAGCTGTCAGTCTCTGTATAAAGTAAACAACAACTAGACATTTTGGGGTCACTCACTTCCAATCCTCGAGCCGCCTTTGTTTGCAGTGCTACTGCAGAGGCAGGGGAAAGCTGATTACAAATCTTACCACTTCCCCAGATTACAGCTACATAACACTTGAATATTTTCTGCACGGGAGATTTTCTTTGTTATATTTGCTCATAACGCCTGTGATGTCTGTCTTTTTTATGGCAAGCAAGTACAAAGTGTACGAAAAAAAACAACCTGAAAGTGGACAGGTAGACTTGTTGACCAGTAATAGGAAAGTACAATACAATAAAGCTGACAAGTGTTACAAACAAAGTGCTAAATCAGCTAAACAGTACTTAGATTAATCTTGTTGTATTATTTAATCCTGCGATAAGTTATTTTGATTCATCATCCCTTGACAGGTGAAACATGCTGTTAGTACATTGATATCTGAGCACCTTTTAAAGGTGATGTGGTCAACTTCTAATCAAAGTGTTTCTTACAATATTACACATCCAGCACACCAGCAATCATTCATTTGAGTCATTCTTGTGGCCACTTGCTGTGTTTTTGGTCTCCACCAACTCCTGAAGGAAATATCTGTCTCTTTAGCTGCTAAATGCTCCATTTTGTTCACAAGCTAGTCGCTAACTGTGTCTGTCTGCTTCAACCCACGATGAGAGCTTTTTCCCTAAAAACCAAAACAGTAAAGTAGTGTCCATAGAAAATTAAAAACAAAATAATAAGCTGAAAGACACTATATAGCTAAGCAGAGCAGAGTCAGACAATGACTGTGTTACTCTTTTTGCTTACAAGTATTCATGTTAGCCATTGCGCCAAAGTTTCGGCACACTAATATACAATGATACTCGCCACCTTAGACATACACTACAAGGTCTTTGTACAGAGTCACTGTTAGAAATTGGCAGATGATAATTAGCACACCTAAAGTCTTAAAAAGCTCAGTTATTACTCTGGGTTATCATAAATGCTCATACACCAAATATCCAGATATTCAAATAAAAAGTTTACCTGAACTCATATTCTGTATTTATACAAATTACTAAAGACATTTTGACTGATATTTACAACTGTCATTGCAAAGTTTCAGTATCAAGTGTTGTATCTTATTTTGAGTGATCACACAAACATGCTGCTATTGGAAGAATTTAACATATTTTCATCTGTGCCATAAAGAATCCCAACATCTTGAAGAACTTAGGAAATTTCAACACCAGCCATATAAAATAGGTCTTCCCTTTTTTTTCTTTACGACACAATACATAATTTGGGGTGCTGTGGTGGGGAGGAATATCTCCTCTTCTCATTGCGTTGACAAACTGCTCTTAAATAAAGCTGGAAGGCCAAGTGAAACCAGATTGTTCAGAGAGATAGAGGAAGAAGCAGAAGATAACGGGCGGTAAATCAAACGCTGTTGGTGGACAAAGGTTTGCAGCTAGAAATACACATAGAGTACAGGAGTAACACCTTTCTGCAGTAGCAACAACCAAGGGAGTTATAGCTTCTGTACAAATCTGCTCTGTATAATGTCATGCTGACGTTTTCATTGCACAGCTATATAGCACTTTCAGGGTAAGTTTCTGAATTCAAGCTGCAGTGATGGCGACATTCACAGCAGATGAAGAAGACAAGGAGTCTACAGCCACGAGCAGCTCTGCGAGGCTGTAGCCTACATAGAAACAGCAGAGCAGAGCTAAATGCTAACGTCAGCATGCTAACATGCTCACAATGAAAGCGTCACCATGCTGACATTTAGCAGGTACAGTATGATGTATATAATACTTCAGTTTGACTTGTTAGCATGCAACCATTTTCTAATTAGAACTAAACATAAGGTACAGCTGCAGGAGAATGTCGGTGACATTTAGCATTTATGAGCATTATATAAACATGAAATACATTTTTTTATAACACTCAAAGAAAAGTGTAACTGGAATGTTTGTTTTCCAGGTGTTTGATCAAAAAAGTGTTTCCTTTTTTTTCCTATGGCGGCGCAAGAGAAGAAATTACGGGATAATTATTACAGTGTGCCCTGAAAGCATGAATTTCTGTAACAGATTTTACAGCAATTCATCCAAAAGTTCAACTACATAGTGCTGCTAAATCAAAACGTAAATGATAGCTAAAGTAATTAGTCACATAACGAAGGTCCAATCAGTAACCCAGCCACTAATAGTGAGCGGGAACCAAATCTGAGCAACGTCACAACCTGAGGTCAAGAAAGGGATCAGCAGTCTGAATCGCATTGAAGTAACTCTGGTAAGTTTTAAGGCTTCTCAGACGCTATAATACACCCCCTGGTTTATAATACTCGGAGGGAAGATTTTACAAGTCATCAAGGCTGCAATTAGTCTATATTAGAATATCTGTACTAAATCTAATGACAATCCATATTGAGATATTTCACTGAAAAAGTGAAAACCTACTGGTGGTGGTGCTAAATGAAAAGTCAGGGATCACAGAAATCGTGAGGATTCATCTTCTGGGCACCCTGACAGTCTGAATAAAATATCACAGCAATCCTTATAATTTTGTTGCAACATTCAGTCAGAAACCAGCAGACCAAGAGCTACGCTGTTAGATTGATTAACAAAAGCGGTGAAGATTTCACCAGACAAAATCGAATCACAGTGACTGATGACAAATGAAATTCTCCAACCTATCAGGATGCCGAGATGATATGGACTGGAGGACTCTGAACATTAAAGCAAGAATGCAGATAGAAGAACAAGTGATTTTGGCCAGTAGCTGATGATGGAGCCCCGAGTGCGATTATGTGTCGATTCAGCTGAAGATGAATGAGATAACTGGCTTTGATGCTGCGGCAGGTCACATGCCTGCTGTCCCTGCATATGTGTATGCATGTGTGAGGTAATGGGTAGTAAGATAGTGAGAAATACTGGGATTACTGGAAGGTCGGGAGCTGTCAAATGAGATGGATGCAAGACTTCTCCTTTGGCGCTCAAATCAAACACACTCGGAGGTGAAGGGGTTTGAGTCCCGAGGAGCCAATGCATCACTTATGATGCACAGACACACACATGTGTTTAGATGTAAATGCACACGCAAACTTGCTCACAATATAACAGATGTGTGCGTACAAGTTTGCACACCCACACACACAAACTTAAGCCATGCAGTCAGCTCGCAAACTGCTATATCCTACTGGGCTGCGTTCCAATCAGCAGGATTAATGAAGAGGTATCGCATTTTACAGTAAAGCAGCGTGTGGGGCTCCGGGGAACAAATGGCTGGAGTCTGCAATTTCTCAAGTCTGTCTTCAATAATGTAATCGACTTGTAGGTTATGAGATAGCATGGTCAAGGCAATTTGCAGAACTTTGTGGCACGGTTGAGTTATGTTCCTTAACAAGACCATCACATGCAATCTGCTACTTTTCACAGACCGTAGACCCTCATGAGTACCTACTGTGTAAATACTGTACTGTTGAGAAGAAGCATGGTGATGTAATATTTCAGAAGGTACTTGGTGAAAGAATCCATGAACCTCTAAATGGTCTTGTAAAAAAAGAATAAACTTAAAAGGTTTCCATGTGGTAAAATTGAGACAACCTTGAATAACTAAAACAAGCCTATAATAACCCCACCATTGCTGCCCACTAACAGCTTCAAAGATGAAATGTCAAATATAAGCTGACCAAAGACAACATTTCAGTTCAAGGTGAATGGTGAATTTCATGTTTGGATGAGGTTGAAAACACAATGTTATGGGTTTGTTTGACAAAAACCTTGCCCGCATTCAAAGCCTGGTTTTGGGAAATGAGACTTTGGTTTTCTGGAAACTGAGTTCATTGTACAATTACCAGTACCATTCAAGAAGTATTGGCAACCGTTTGAGCTGTTTATCTCCTAAAGTTTGACCTAAATCGTTTTTCTGTACTTGATTTCACTTTTTTTAAGGGCAGAGGCTGCTGTCGTTCTTGGAGGCAAAAAAATGCTGGCTAATCCAAGTGCAGCTGGTGAGGTGGTGGCATGTTTGGCAGAGTGCAGGACGATAACAGTGTGTGCTTGGTGTGAGGTGACAGAGTCTTGTTCCAAAACTCGGGGGCTCTGCACCCTCCCCAGGGAGACTTGTTTCTCCTCCATTTGTCTCTCAGAGTGTCAAATTCCAAACCGATGAGGGAATAACCCGACTTGTTGCAGGCGAGGGGAGAAACACATCAGTGGAGAGTACAGTAGATGAGTGTCAGAGAGGCAGGTTTGAATTGATAAAGGCCTGATAGAGGCTGGAGTGGGTGTAAATGATATGTTAAGAGTCAGCCGACTAATCCTTCGTTATCAGTGTTTGTCTTCGGTCGGGATGAAAGCAGCAAAGGTTTGGGCAGTGTAAGCAAACTCAGACAGAGTTATGTGTATTGGTGTCCGCATGTGATTCGTGCATTCTTGGTTGTACGGTGAGATAACACATTAAAACAAAGGTCACACAACGAAGGTCCAATCAGTAACCAAGCCACTCATAGTGAGAGGGAACCAAATCTTAGCAATATCACAGCCTGAGGTCAAGAAAGGGATCAGGAATCTGAATCTACGCTAAAACACCCCCTGGTTTATAATCCTCTGAGAGAGGATTTGACAAGTTATCATGGCTGCAATTAGTCTATATTGTGGCCCCATTATCTGCAGACTAACGATGGAAATACAACATTGTTGCTACAAATATATCTACCAAGAATGTTCCCGACCCTAGTACAGGTGAGGCTGATGTGAATGTCATTAGTTTATTGTAGTATAATAGTATCAACCTATTTACTTTAGTTTGGTATGCTAGATAGTTAGAAAGTTATGCGATCACCAAACGTATTTTAATTCATCCTGTGGGTTTATGAATGTGTGTATCACATTTCATGGCAATCCATCAAATAGTTGTTGAGAGGTTTCACAAAAACACAAAAATCTAACTTCACCATGAGAAAAAGCCATTATTTTGTGTTAAAAATAGTTGTTGAGGTGGAACCAAAGTGGTCGACCAACCAACAGCCTGACATTTTCACCCCTAAACACACTTCACAAATGTGGCTAAAAAACAAAGACTGTATAAAATATGGACGCAGTCTCTTTGATGTCACCCATAGGTTTCTGAAGAGCCGTTGAGGAGCTCAAGGTGGGTGGCTCTGGTTGTCGTCATGGCCTAACTCCCGGCAAATCAAAAAATGGTCCATGAGGTGAATTGTTGGTCGAGCTGATCGCTGGGTGACGCAGCAGGGCGGGCTAGCGATGAGCGACTTGGTTTGGCACCCACCTGTCACTCAAACCCTCAATGATGGTTAAGCCTTAATATAATTCAAATGGGTGAGTTCATGAACAGCAAAATTAGCTATGGAGACATACCAGTACCAGTTTTTAAACATGTTCGTTACTGCGATCAAATTGGGCATTCTAACATGGGGGTCTTTAGGAATTCACTCTTGGAGTGGACATTTGAAGAACGTTTTGGCACTTAAAACATGAAATGCATCAATAATTCTGTTGCTTAAATCTACAATCTATTGAACTATTTCACACAGCAGTTTGAAAAACATTCCAGTGTGTGAATCACTGATAAAGTTGTAACTCCGGAGAGAGGAAATACATGTATACTTGAAGGAAGTCCTTGGAAATGGCATTGTTTTATTTGGCAATGAAGGAGTAGGAAAATAACTACGTTACAGTTGAATACAGTTGATGCGGGAGGCAGCTCTATGGCTCCAGAAATAGCTAAAGCCCAAACCAACACGATTTTAAGACAATGCACCGCACACTGGACTCCATCGGATTTCCCTTCACTAATATTCTGAGCCTTTTAAATGACTTCCGGTGGCTAGAAAAGAGCAGTGAAGTCAGGCGGGAGCTACACTGCCCACAGGAAGATATTGACTTAAGGGACCAAAAGAAAATACCCAAACGAGAAGGGAGGCAATTCAGTAAACAGGAAAATACACAGAGGAAGGCACCTGGTCCAAGAGCACAGTGTCTTCAGGGACATGGGACACACTCCGGCTCACGCTGTGTTGTTTCCTATTGACATACAGTGTTTCCTTACTTTCGGATATCCTGTGTGCGTGTGTGTGAGTGAGTGTATGTGTGTGTGTGTGTATGTGAGTGTGTCACTGAATCTATCATTGTGTCAGCTTGTTTGTTCAAAGATATCTATAATTGGTATCATTAATTGCGCTTTGGAATTTGCTCCATTTTAATTACGTAGGATGTTACTGCATGTGGAGGAAAGCCATTGTGCTCGCTAATCTCTATGGATGACCAAGTGATCAGACAAAAACATGAGCTCTCGGAGCCCTCACAGACATTATGGCTAAATTCCTGCTGCTTGATTAGAAGTGGATATTCTTCTTTTCCACAAATCCCTAATCATGGATAAGTTTTAAGTAAATTAGGGACAGCAGGTTGGAAGCAAATGAGGAAAAATCTAATGAGAAATCATTGGAAGCATTTGCTGCCTGCCAGGTTAATGAGCCACAAGTCTACATGAAGTGGCTATGTAATCAATATTTGTATAATAATAACGGAAATGACTGTGTGAAATGTTAAAAGGGTCATTCGTAGTGATGAACCAACTGGGAGTTATCACCCACATCTGCAGCTCCTCTCACCCTCTTTCAGTTTGTTGTTTTGATATAGTGGCCTGTCGCTCTTAGGTTTTGGTTATCTCTTATTGCTTTAATCAAGATAATTTTGGCCAAAGCAGGCAGGATTTTTCAGCAAAACAAACCCACTGTACAGGACCTGCCACGCCCCAAATAGTTGATAGACAAAGTTCGCGACAACCTGTTATAGAGTCAGATATCTTCCTCAGGAGAGAGTCTACAGCTATGCTAGTGGCTCTGTGAGTCTGTACCAAATCTCATGGTTATTTTGTTAAAAAACTAAAATGTAACCCTCATTGTGTCACTAGATGCAAACGTTGTCTGTGAATATCTGTACAGAATGTAATGTCAATCCATTATATACATGTTGAGATATTTCACAGAAAACCTGTACCTGCTGGTGGCGCTATAGAGGAAAACTCAGGGGACCAAAAGTATTACAATTTGTGTAATACAGTACACTGACATTACAATTCCTAGAGCCGCGCACCTAGCATGGCTATGATCAAAAACAGTTATTGCAGGTTCTATTAGATCTATATGTAAAAGTTAATGTGGACCATAAAATACAAATAACTTGGTTTAGCTACACGGAAAACCGGGGATCTACAAGTTTCACATATGGCTGCAGAAACACTGAGAATATATCGAGAGCTTTGGGTTCGACTTACGACTTAAAGTATTTCTCTGCTCGTGCCCGAACATTCAGGAGCTCATAATAGGCTTGTGAAGGGATTAGCGTGGTGCCTAACTTGACCTCATGACCCCACAGAATAATGCCCCTGCCCTTCTGCGAACAGACAGCAGCTGAAGAAAAAAGGCAGCCACCTCTCAGTAGCAGGGGCTTTTTGCCTTGTTCCAAATTCCTCTTCCCCATTGACACTTGTAAACTCCTACACCATTGCAGGCTCTGACCCCCATTACAAAGGGAGGACTGCATGTCAAACTTGGCCAGTCAAGTTGGCCCATTATATGCACTGGTTGGGGGTTAAGCTGAAACAGAGCTGAGGCTGCTGTCACAGGGAGCTTTAAGCCCACGAGCTGCTATTTTGATGCAGACACGGCCTATTTAGAAAGCAGAGGAAACCTTGACGAGGGAAAACACAGTAAAGCCTTGTTTTTCAGTTTGTTAGAAAGTAGTAAGAATGAATGTAAAATATCACTATTATCCCTCTTGGAAACTGCTGGGTAACAAGAAAAAGATAACAAGGAGACAATCTTTGGGAGTAAGCCAGTACACCTTCGAGGAAGGATGAAATCATAATATCAGTGATGAGTCATAGTTTTATAGGGAAAGAAAACACTATTGTTATCAATTTCTGAATAAAGAAAGAACAAAAATATTAACTTGTTAAATGTTTAATATTAATGTAAATGCTACAAATCATTCCACCATCCAAACCTCTGAAACTGAATGACATATACTGCAAACCATTAAAAACTAAAGTGAAAAACTTGACACTTCAGTCTGAGAGAACAATACAATTCACGTAAAATTCAGCTTGAGGCTCTGATATTGAAACCTCTTTTGAAGGAGAATTTTAAAAAAATGTTGAGACTCGGCTGCAACCCTGTCATGTGCAGGACTTTTATGGGTGTCACAAATGGAAAAATTGAGCTGCTGCAGTCGGCATGCTGACCTGAGTCGACATATCCTCCAGTCTGTCTGTTAGCTCAAACACATTCTTCTCCCAGCTCTGATGACAAATGCTATTTATAGCGCATTTTAGCTGTGCTATTAACGAGCTATACCTTTCACTATACCCTTATCTACACTTTAAAGTGATTAAACCAGCCCCCATTTGAAGGCTTTACCACAGTGAACATATGTTATTTTAGCCTTCAAAAACTGCCAACCCCTGACAGTCTGACAAACCAAGCACATCATTGAAAAAGAAAGAACAGGGAAAGCATTGTGGGGATGAAACATGTCATTGATGCTACAGCATTTCAGAGTTCAAGGTGAAAGAAAAGGCAGATATAGGGGTGCATTGAGACATGTTGTACAGGCTATGACAGAGTCAATATGCTTTTGATTAAACTGACTTTGCATGGAAATTTAGCAAATCCCCCACAGTATAAACAGCACATGTGTGCATTAACACTTCTGTTGAAATACGTTATCATACATCTCAAGATTTAACATTTGGCAGCTTGGAATCAGCACCAAGACTGCAAGGCTCTACGCTGTGGTGCTTCAAGCTAAATGCTAACACCAGCATGCAAACATGCTCGAAAAGACAACACTTACATGCTAATGTTTGAAGGTATAATGTATACTATCTTAGTTTAGAATGTGATTTTCCTGCATAGATAACTTTTTTGTGCCTCAAAAGAGGTTTTAGCACCACCAAAAGAAAAACACCAGTGCCCAAACTGTTGCTGTTTTATACCAGTTTAGTTAATTGGGGTTTCATTCAATTAAGTATAATAATACATTGTTGTTTATCAAATGGTCGGAAATAACAAGAAAAAGCATAGTCGGATAAGGTAACACAGACTCATTGCCTTTACTGTATGCAGAACAATCATGCTTACTGTCATGTGAAGTCATCCCCCAAAGGCCCATTATGAACCAGGAAAATCCCTGATATTAGCATGCTTAAATTTGCCGAGTAGAAAATTAAAATTATACTGGGAAAAGTAGAATTTTGACCTGATGACGGCACTGGATCGAGAAAAGGATCACCGACGTCAATACAATTCCTCCTGAGGGGGACGTGAATGTCTGATCCAAGTTTCATGGTAATGGCAGTTAAAAATGTCAAGACGCTATGTATGTGAACCTTTGCTGGTTTTAAAAATTGAGCCTCATCTATTTCTAAATTAAAACAAAAAGAGAACAACAACAACTGTAACTGTACAAAATGGTCCAACCAGGTGACCGGTGAGGAGCCGTTCTCTGTGGATCCATAACCTCAGTCCTGTCTGTTGATTCAATATCTCAACCTGTAGTCTCTAACAGTGAAACCAAAATAAGCAGGGCGCCTAGGCTAAACATAAGCATGGTGCTCATAAATCTACCAGAGGCCCCTCTGAGATCCTGCAGACCATTGCTGCAGCACAGCAGTTGGTACCCAACTGGGTCTGGGGGTCATAGAGGAAAGGGAAAGGCATAACACACTGCAACAGCGGGGAAGCTGAACTCCTGCTGATCTGTTGCAACCCATCATGAAGAATTTCCTGATTGTATGGCTAACCTTTCAGCAATTGTGGCGACAGCCTGCAGAGCGTAACATGCCTTTTCCCCCGGAGTGTATGTTTGCAGTGTTACAGACAGTGCAGTTCAAAGTGAAGGAAAGATAAATTATCATAGAGAGCGATTCACAATTTATTTGGAATAACCCATCCCCATAAAAAGTCAACGATGTCTGTCTTGTACATGTGGTAAAAAGACATACTTCTGTCTGGGACTGTTTTCAGGTAATAGCCTCGTCTAGAGCTTTGCAGAGCTGTTAAAGAGAGGCTTATGTGTCTATTAAGACTCAAAGCATGAACTGCTTTCAGACGCACAGGTGTCTATATTGTATACACTGGTGTGGGGGCTCTAAACATGTAGGGAGTCCTGTGTATCTAATCATATTAAATAACTCCTTATTTTTTAAGTGCTCCCATTACTTCAATATAGTCTTTTTAGTGTCTGTAGATCAGTAACAATAATGATCAGATGTACAGTAGTAGCTTTTATGGCCAAAGGATTGAATACTTGCTTCTTGCTTAGAAAACATAAAATATCAAAGTCAAATACAGTTGTGTATCATCTGGCTTTCTTCGTCACAGATGCTAAAACTCATACTGGCGTGGTCTAAATAGAAAGATGTACAGCTCTGTTTGAGGCACAAGTGAGGCCTCTTATACAAACAGTTTACAAACAAGTTTACGTTTGATTGTTTATCAGCTTAGGAGCATTAGGAGTCGTGTGTGTTTTTAAGCCATCATGCGTGTGTATCAAACACTAACAGTACAACCTGTCACAGTGGTAGGTTGATTGTTTGTGTTGGCAAACTTTACAGACACATAAGGTTTCAATGTTAATAGACAACCGCATTCAATCTCACTTCTGCCAACACGCTTGACCTTTGCCTCCACAGTCCAGTCAAAACAAGGACAGCAACAAAACAAAGGAGCTTCAAAGTATATTAAGTCTACAGGTGCTCAATATCAGTGATGAAGAGCCTGTTTTCATTAAACAATGGCTGCATTCTTGGCTGTCCTTGTGAATGTGGAGGCGATGTCCAGGTTGACATTCTTCACCGTTTCCTCAACGCATGCTGTGCTAACTCGAGGGCCTTGAGGAGCCCGCATATTTTCCAGGCAGCACATCCTCAACAGTGATGGAGCAGAGATTCCAGAGGCTTATAGGCAGCAGGTGTGAGGCCAAGGCGGACTTTCCAAGGATGTTAAGTCAATGGAAGAATCATTAATGTCCTTCCCCTACCTCTGCAAACAAAAGGACTGGAATGCAGGAGGATGCCTGTCGACAGGCCGCAGATGGAGGAGATACGGTAGTCTGAATAGGATCCTGATCACTGGTCAAAGATAGTTTACACTCTGGGGGCTTGCTGGGACTTTTTCAGCTGGGCTCTAATACAAATAAAAATGGGAAAATGCTGGAATAACACCCCTCAACAGGGCTTTAGGGATTCAATGTTTGTCCCAAACCGACAATACATATATTTTAAAGCCATCCGGTCGTAACTGTTTCTCAATTTATTTTGAAAAATTAAAAAATCAGTGGAAAGGATTTGAGGAAGGATGTATGTTTATAAATTGGTTAAACTTCAAGAGAACAAAGAGCGGTCACCAGAAAAGGGAACATATTACCACTTTCTGCGTCTGCCGTCTGACTCTAACCACATTTTAAGTATCGCCATGGTGATTGCTGGAGATGGGCTTGAGAGCTGAAATTGCACATAATTGCGCTAGCAATTTTCAGAGGGTTTAAAGTGCAGGGAAGCAACAACGAAGCTCTTAAATAGCAGTAAGGACAGAAAAAAGTAAGTTCTTAAAATATAATCATTTGATTTATGATTTAATTTATCTTCATAAGACACAGGATTGTTGACCTGCTGGCCTGTATATGAAGACTAAACAAAACATCTGTTTTTATTAGATGCTAACACCATGGACAATTAATAAAATTAAAACTGAACAAACATAAAGACTTGTTCTCAATATGTATTTTGGGTGGACTGCACTGTTGAATACGAGATCCTCAAAGCTGAACAATGTTCATATAAAACCATGGGAAGACACAAGTTACTACAAGCTGATTATTGTACTGTACACTACCTGCCCAGCCATATAAGGAACGGTATCAGAGTCAGAGATACATTAAGAGCACATGTGTTCAGTGTGAATTATGATGAGTACCAAAGGTAGAAGAAGTTTGATGTTGTCTTACCGCAGAAGGTAGCCTATGAGAGATGAGGCTGGGATTATTAGATGTGTGACTTCAGAATCAGGGACTGCACTCTTTGTCAACATTGGCCTCTTCTCACAATTATTATAATGCTTCTTAACATAAACCATGATCATGATCTTCCCCTAACTAACCAGATTCGGTTGCCAAACTCAACCAGATCTTTCATCCCTGAGCCGTCAGATCAGAAAACTGTCTGATGAGATGTTTGAAACAATCAGAAAGACTTGTTGAAACATGGCTCAACCTGTGGTCAAATTCATTCTGTCATGGAAGCGATAGCATAAGAAGTAGTACATTATTAGCTTAACATTAGCAATAGAGTAAGTTCGTAAGTAAGTAAGTAACTTTGTATGTAAACATACAAAATGAAATTATCCGCAAGCTCTCCGCTTACTCGCTAATTTACTTTATGCTTGCTTTGTGAATTAACTTGCTGATACGAGACACAATAATAAACACTGCAAACAAATGAACAGATCCATTTCAGCTGTGTTGTCTTTGTGCACTGAGTATTTCTGCAGCTCCTGTGTGAGAACAGCCTTTAGACTGGTCACCATGGCCACTGGAGTGGCCTCAGCTGGCTTGTCAAGGTGTTTTAATGGGGCCTGTTGATGGATGACTCCATTACTGTACCACAGCATGCTATGTCACCTCCAGGTGCACGCAGCACTAGCATGCTCCCTTCCCCATCCGAGGATGTCGTCTTATTGTTTGCACTGGCGGAAATTAATATGTTTAAAAACAACAAACAAAGAAAATAATATCTCCTGCAGAAATACTTCCTTATGATAAGAAAAGCGCTTGATTACAGCGAGTGGCCGGGAGATGAGGCAAGTGTTGTCGACAGCAGTGACGACGAAGCCTACATCCTGTTGGAGATTACCTAGACATGACGCTGAGGATCCGGCCTGAAAAGTGGTCAGGCAGCTGCTCTTCTTTTGAGTCAATTGCTAAAGCAGAGCAGCAGTGAGAAATGAAAAAAAGAGTAGAATCGGCGCTGGTAAGGCCGCCACGACAAACAAGGCATGGCCCAGATCAAGGTGCTCCCCCATCGTCATCCTGCACGCTATCTGAACCACATTAGTCAAGCTTGAAAAGACTACCCCTGCTCCCCACAAGACCACTGGAGATGGACGAGCAGCAGGGAGGCAGATGAAATGCAGGTAAAGAAGAAAGGAAAAGGACTAAAAGTTACAACTTTTCTGCTCTGTTCGAGACAAAAGCCAGGAGTTTTTTGTCTGCATGCAGCCACATGGGCTTGATCACTAATAAATCCCATGTGTTCACATCTGGGAGGTGTTGAATCTGAAGGGTCCTGCCCTCTGTGGCCTCTGGCAGCACTGAGCTGTACAGGGTGGAGGACTCAAGAGACCTGACCGCACTGTCACACAAGATCAGATGTTGCATTTATTCTGAGCATGGGGTTCATTTGTTTTTCTAAAAGATAAATTTCAGTGGTCTTTGTAGTTCCTGGAATCTTGTGATTTGTGAACATTCAAGGCACGAGTGTGTTTATGTGAGTTGCCTGTGAAATGGCTGAGGGGCATTCACTCTCAGATTGATACAGCTCCACAGCCGACCATCAGGGGTCCTCTGAAAAGGGGTGATAAAAAATGTAATGCTTTACAATACATTTTTCACTGACAAAAAACGTGTGCTGTGCCAGTTAGTAAGGTCGAGCAGGGGAGAAGACGTTAGGGTCAAGATGATTTATAAAACCTCAAAAACAAATCCTCAGATTTGTTGATGCTTAATTTAATATTTTCCGCCACCTAAATTGTTCCAGTCATGCATAAAATGTATCTCACCTCGATTGATTAAGGAGCTCCTATTGTTTGCATAGGCTGTCATATTTAGAGCGAGAACAAAATAGAACATGACTGGAGGGAACAAATATCCTTCAACTTGCTGATTAGATCTGCAGTGAACCAGGATATGAAGCTGAATGAATTTGGTCAGGAGACTCCTCAATTACCTCTCCGTTCAACTCTGAGGCTTACAATAACACACTATAAATTCATTCCTTCAGGCAAATTCAACAATGCAAACATGTAAATTAAGATGAGAAGCCGACTTCCTTTTCCAATTATGCCTTTCGTTTTGTTTCATTCCGGTTTGCCAGAAAACTGCAGCTGCAATCCAAACAGAAATCAAACAGAAATAAATCAAATGTATCGGCGACTGCAGGGCAGGAAACACACATTTACTACGGACTACAACTGTTTAAATTCCACGGCAGAGGAATGTGTCGCTAACATTTACAGTTTTATTTACAGGCTGTTGTAGAACAAGGATGTGTGAGTGTTACAGTTTCAGTGGTGTTTAGGCTATATGTTGAAGGGAGAAACATGAGAAACGGAGCCCTATAAACCCAGCTGAACCCCACTAAACTGTCCGGCACCTGTTTCAAAAGCTGGCTGCCAATGGCAGCCAGCTTTTGCCCCACACAACATCCCTGCCCTCCCCTAATACTGGAGTCAATGGATTCAAGACTCCTCATATCACAATTCCTCTGCCCTGGATTATTCCCATCCTGCGCAGTGAACAGTGGGTGCCAGAAGGCCACGACTGCCGACACAGATGGGAGTCCAGGCCTGTGATGACTTCCATATGTCACATCGCTCTTGTGAGTCTTTTTTTTAATGTTTTTCTCTCCATCTCTCATCTCGCTTTCAGTTTGGCTCTTTAAAATGGCCTGAGCAGGGAGGGAGAGGTGAGTGCTGTTGAGGTTGGGGAGGGTCAACCGTGATCCCCATTAATACATTTCAGCGCAAAGAGAGGATTCAGTCCCAGCTTGAAGACCACCTTTTGCTGAATGATCATTGTGAGGTTAATGAATGCGAGGTTAAAATGACCACATTTTACTGCCAAATAGCCAACAGGAGATAATTTGTATGTTTTGGAGTGCCCTCAGTCTCCACCGGGGCCTTGGAACTAGACCCATGGTGAGATTTCCCACCATAACTCCTTCTCCCATTAACTGTCACGACCCGGACTTGAGACGTCTTAAAGCCGCACTGGGGACATTGTGACGTGGCTCTGTGTTGTTGTATGGTAAATATGAACCAATCGGAAGCTGAAAAGCTTGCTTTGACATTGTAACACTGCAAGGTTTTCCCGTCTTGACTGACACATGAGAACACTAATATTCCCTCTCTGATTATAATCCCTTCGGTCGACCTCATTAGCCAGGCATCCGCATTGAACCCTGGCTGAGGGTCTAGGAGCTCAGCTGTCAGTCAACACCTTTTTCTTCAAACAAAGGGCATCAGGGAGAAATAATCCAGCTCTTTCTCTCTGGAGTTTATGTAAGCCTGTTTTGGATTCGAGCTGATTTATGCACACACACTTATGAGACGTTTCCTTGGTGTCTAAATATGTCAGAGAAACTTAACGTGGACATGTGGAAGTAAAAGAGGAAATCAATATACTGGTCTCTA